>NC_007090.3:3944435-4016935 GCF_000004695.1 Dictyostelium discoideum AX4
GAGGTCATGTTAGGAGTCTTCTCTCTGTTTTCCGAGGATGAATGGATGTTAGTGCTCGTTTTGTTGGCATTGTCTTTTTGGATGGCGTTGGATGTTGTGGTAGTGGTTGTGGTGGGTTTGACAGATTGAGATTCTGCTTGGTTTTTGGGGGGAAGAGGTTGAGAGGATTTTTTTGATTGGGCTCTTTTCTCTTGGGTTGATTGTTTATCAGACTTATTGTTTGCTGGGTTGTTTGTTTGTTGTTGTGGTTTTGGTTGAGAGGATTTGATTGCTATCCTGTTTTGGATGTTGGGAGGATCATCTGTCATCTCATCTTCTAATGGTTCTTCCGTGTTGTTTGACTCTACTTTCTTATTTTTCTTTTGTGAGGAGTAGGTTTTGGTGGCCGTTCTGATGGTAAAGTTGGCGATTTCTGTATTGTGTTGGCCAGATTTCATTTGATCGCCTATTTTGCATTCTATTAGACCGAATACTAGGAGGTGGTCGGTGGAGTATATAGTATGGTATATTGCATAGGGTATTTCTTCTGCAAAGGCAGTTTTGATGAGGGCATCCACTATTCCTGCCTTTTCTCTTGGAATTCTTACTCTTCCTGTGAGGACGTGGTAGTCTCTACTGGAGGTGATGAAGGTTCCCAATTTGCTTCTATCTCTAATGATATTTAGGAGAGATTGTTCGTTTTTAATCATCAGGTGGATCGTTTTTCTAGTTCCTTTGCCTATGTATATCTTGTCGATTGGGATATCGTAGTTTGAGAGTGTTTTTCTCATTTCTTCTAACCCCATGAGATCCATTTTGGGGAATTCGAGTGTAATTGGGTAGAATCCGTTGTTTTTCTCGTAGGTTGAGAGAGCAGTCATGTTCAATATGGTCTCGCAGTATTTGGAGATGTCTTTGAGGCCTATTGATAATTTGGGGTAGGTCTCCTTTATCTCTGCTGTTTTTGTGGAGAATTCCTTAATGAAGTTCTCTGATGCCTCGTCCATATGGGTGGAGGGGTTGGCCATTTTAGCCGCGTCTGCGTAGGAATTCATCTCGATGGGATTCCTTTGAATCGGCGATTTGGTAAATTAGATCTGTAGATCGTGGTGGATTGGTGATTTTTTTTGAAAGATTGGTTAAAATTGACCGAGATTAAGGATAGAAAAGGATGAATTACTTTTCACGTGTATCTTGTATCCTCTTGATCGCGGTGCGGTTTTTTTGTTTATCGGTTGGAATGTTGATGTGTTTGTTAAAAACCGAACTTCCTAAAGTATCAAAATACTTTACATCATATAAAATAATCGACATCGGCAGGGTTCGAACCTGCGCCTCCTAGGAGATTTGATTTCAAGTCAAACGCGTTAGACCACTTCGCTACGATGTCTTTGATGAAATCGTGTAAAAAAGTTACTTAATAAAATTAAAGATATTAAATAAGCATATTTATTAATTATAGTTGACACATTTAAATAATATAATAATAATAATAATAATAATAAAAATGCACGTAACCTTTTTTAATTTTCGCATGGGCAAAAACATTAACAAACTAATCAGAATACGAACAAACAACCAAGGAGATGAAAAGAAACAAACACAAACAATCTCAAGAGCACTCCAATATTTCAGCAAACAATGGAACTCCCCACTCAACAAATCAAAATTACCACCCCACTTAGACCAATTCATCACTACCATTAACACACTCTTTGGGTAAAAAATTAAATAAATAAATAAATAAATAAATAAATTAATAAATAAATAAATAAATAAATAAATAAAAAAACAATAATAAGAATATTATAAACAACAAAAATAATAGCAAGATAAAAAAAAAAAAAAAAAAAAAAAAAAATAATAAGAAAAAAAAGAAACTAACCCCCTCTTTCAGATGCCCTGTAAATATGTTACAAATAAAATGAGATCTATCATCTCAAGGAGAAGCAACTCAGAATTGAGCTATTCAATTCAAAAAAAAACTTTTTTTTAATTTGGAAAAAATGGGGTAGAAATTTTAACCATTTAAAAAAAAGACCATAACAGATAACTGTCCCAATCCATAAAAGTTTTTCCATATGCTTTTGCAATGTCAATTGATGGTGTTGAGTATATACCTTTCCCATATGCAAATCGGGTACATTTAGATAGTTGATAACCTTCTTTAGCTATTGAACTACACGAAATATCATTTGTACCATGGTATGAAACTAACCATTCATTTGGACCATTACAATGTCCTAGCCAAGTTTTTCCATCAGTTTCTGTGTTATATTTGTTTACATTTAATGCAAATCTCATCCAACCACATGGGCGAGTATATATATACTTCACTACCACGATAATGAACAATTGGATCTTTAATGTTTCTAAAATCAAAATCAAATGATGGCGAAGTAAAACCATCATTAATGAAATAAATAAAACTGGTACCACCTCCTTTTTAAACCAATTTCCATATGAATAGTTGATCCAAAGGTAATGTTATAATCTGAAATTATATGACCATCTTCAAGTTTTTCCCCTCGATAAAATAATGTTTGAAATCTTACTGGTAAATCAATTTTATAACGAATTTTTTCTTTTAAATCTTTATCCAATTCAGATTCTTTAACTTGAAGCCAAAACGATTCACCATTTAATGTCTTTATGATGATATTTGTTCTAATTTCTATTCGATTAATATTGCTAAGATCTGTATTGCTGGCTCATCCATTTGCAAAAAACGTTTATGAAAAGATTCAGTCTCTAAACCAATAAAACTATACCCCAAATAATTTTTCTTTTCACTTTCATAAATAACCAAATGATTAAAAATTGCTGATAATCCGAGAGTTAATAAAGATTTATCCATTTTATCAAAAAATAGTAATAATATAAAACTAAATTTTTTAATTTATAAAAATTATTCTAATTTTAAATTGTTTGAGTCTTATTTTGGAATAGATCTATTCTTCAAACTCACTTGCCCAACTTTGACATATGTGTTCAACAAAAAAAAATAAGTAAATAAAAAACTTTAAATTTAAAATTGTTAGAGTCCTTTTTTGGAATAGATCTATTTTGCAAACTCACTTGCCCAATTTTGACATTTGTGTTTAACTTTTCTTACAATTTTTTTTTTTTTTGTCATCTTTATTAAAAAAAAAAAAAAAAAAAAAAAGGAAATTGAGCTGTGTAACTCCTTTTTTTACAACCATCTCTAAATCTCCAACATTGGATTGTGAATTTAAAAATTATTTCTTTTTTTTTATTTTTAAAAGGAATCGAACCTACAATCTTATCCTTAGAGGATCAAATAAATGGAGAAGAAGGGTATCGATCCCTTTACCTCTCGCATGCTAAGCGAGCGCTCTACCATCTGAGCTACATCCCCTTTGATGAATTTTTATAATTAACGTTGTATCCTAATTCCTATGGAAGAGATCGAAAAAAACAAACAACAACAACAATCTCTTTTTTTGATTATTTCATTTTTCATATAAAAAAGACTTAAAAAACAAATAAATAAATAAATAAACTATTTTAAAAAGCCATCTTTTTACTTTATTGTAATTTATTATTTGTTTCGTTTTGAGAATTTTGCGTAGCAAAATTTTCAAAAAAAAAGCAAAAAATAATCAGATCGAAAAAAACAAACAACAACAACAATCTCTTTTTTTGATTATTTCATTTTTCATATAAAAAAGACTTAAAAAAAAAAAAAAAAAAAAAAAAAAAACCTGGGAACCAAGTTAATTAGAAAATTTCCAGATTTTTAACTTTTTAAAGAAAAATAAAAAAGATAGAAAGAAAATAAAATGAAAATCACAAACAACACCACAAATATTAAGCAACACAAATGCCTACAAAAAATAAGCGAAATTGTGGATAAAACTCAATTAAAAAAAAAACAATTCAAATACGTCATAAACATCAATCACGAACCAGACGATAAAATAAAAAAAGATTTAGAAAAAAGTTTGGACAAAAAAGATGTTTTAATCAAAAGTAATAATACATTCAAAATTCTCACAGACAGTATTAGTACAGTAATCTATTTTGTAAATATGTTTGATGCAGAATTAAAAGGACAATTTATAACCACTATAAGACCAAAAAATATGTATACAGATTTTGATTGGTATAAATCACTCACAGAAATAGAATGGGTAATAGAAAATGAAGGATGTAAACTAATTAAATCAGAAATTAAAGGCGAAACTCTAATTATCAAAACAGTGAAAAGAGTCGTAGAAGAATTTGACACTATCATTGAACTAGACAATCTAACATTAATTGGACACTCCAACAAAGGATGGAGAGATCAAACCTCATTACCAGAAAATCAAGAAGAAAACAAAAATAAAAAACAATCAGATGAACAACAACCACAATCTACATCAGAACAAATACCAAAACAAGGAAAAAGAACAATCATTATCCCACCAATCACATCCTCATCTAATGATAAAACATTTATGGCCCTAGATGATACAGCTCAAAAGGTAATAGAAGCATCACTAGAAAACGTAGATGAACTAACAAGAATAGAGAATGAGATCAATACACAATCGATAAACAATCAAGAAATTAAAACAAAATCAGAAAAACCTATCGAACCACCATCTCCATACAATACACCAATAAAACAACACGGCGAAACAAAGGGACTAACAACGGAAGAAAAACTTAGAGAGGCAAATGATATCTTCGACTTCACCAGCCCAAACACTGATGCAATAAGAAAAATAGAATTCCCACTTTCAATCCCTTCAAATCAATGGTTCTTCTCCTCTCCAATAAAACATATCATGAGTTTCAGCCCAACCTATGGTACACCATCGAAAATTATCGATTCACCAAGTAAATTGTTAAACACACCAAAAAAGAAACAACAAGACAAAACAAACAAGACCAACAAAACACCAGTCAAACCAAAATTGGGTGAATATGGACAAAAAAGCATAAAAACAAAAATGGATGAAGATATAGACAACTTCAACAAGGAAATTCTAAAACAAATCAATAAATCAAAAAACCCCACAAACACACAAGACCAACAACACAACGAACAAAGTAAAGATCAGTTAGAAGACAAAATAAACCAGAAACTTCAAAAGGTAGATAAAAATCTACCCCAAATAAAACTATAAAGAAAAACACAATAAGAATAGGTGTTTGGAACGTCCAAGGATCCAACACCATCCAATCTGCCAGCATAATAAACACCGTTTTAGACAACAACAAGCTGGACGCAGCACTTCTAACTGAAACAAATATAAAAACAAATAAAATTTACTCAATAAATCAACAATATAAAAACAAAATAACACACCACGCACCAATTGATAAAACAGGACAAGGGGTGTCACAAATCATCATCAACACCCGCAATAGAACTTCCTAAACATCTCAAAAAATACAATAATTCACTCAGTACTTTCTATAAATAAAAAAAAAAAAAAAAAAAAAAAAAAAAAAAAAAAAAAAAAAAAAAAAAAAAAAACCCCAGGTTATTCAAAAAATTAAAAAAGATGGAAGGAAATTAAAGGGAAATTCACAAACAACACCACAAATATTAAGCAACACAAATGCCTACAAAAAATAAGCGAAATTGTGGATAAAACTCAATTAAAAAAAAAACAATTCAAATACGTCATAAACATCAATCACGAACCAGACGATAAAATAAAAAAAGATTTAGAAAAAAGTTTGGACAAAAAAGATGTTTTAATCAAAAAGACCCTGTAAAAAAAAAAAAAAAAATAAAATGAGATCTAGCATCTCAAGGAGAAGCAAATAATAATTGCGTTATCCAATTCAAAAAAAAAAAATAATTCCTATGGAATACTCTTTTTAATTTGTATTTACTTGTGTGACCCTTGAACACACAGAAATAATTAATAATAAATAATAAATAATAAATAATATTATATCTCTTATATAATATAATAAAACTTCCGTTTGTGCACAATTTGGAATAAAACAACAATGAATTAATTTTTATTTTATTTTACTATTTATTCTAAAATTAATTTTACTAAAGAAACCATTGGTAAAATTTCTGAGAATAAAGTAAGAATCTTTTATTTGTTAACGTCTTTTCAGTTACAGGTTTATTTCTATATTTGTATTTTACCAGGGATAAAAACTTTATATATTAATTTATGTCGCTTAATTATTCGCGATTATTACATTTTTTCATTTTTAGCCAAAATTTAGATTGATATTTTTAAGATTTTTAAAAAAATATATACATTTTATGTGTTTTAAAATGTATGATATAAAAAACTTAAGAATATTAAATCAAATATGGTAATAATTAATAAAAAGTTTAATTTAATAAAAAATCATTAAGGAACTTACATTAAACCCTTCCGATTCTTTAACGAATAGAAGGTGATAAGGTAGAATTAGATATGGTAATTTTTGAGCAAAAGTATCGAATATTCCCTTTTGATGTAATGGTCCTGTCTGTAGATTACCCAAAGATGGTTATTACAATTTTTTATTTTTTTGAATATTTTTATTTATCAGACTTTTATATTTAATAAAATGAGGTCTCAAGAAGAAGCAACTATCAATTGCATTATTTCATCAAAAAAAACTATCAAACTTTTATTCGCTCCCCTCAAAAAAAACAAAAATATCCTACCTTTGTATGAAGTTTTATTAAAAATTAACATTTAATAAATATTATATAAGATCTAAATGATACAAACAATATAGATATATTTTATAGGTATAATACGTCCTAAATTGAATCACAAGCAATTTATATACATCAAAACCTTTTAGAATATTTTTTTGAGTGAATACTAATTAATTAGATTATGGTTTATTTGATATAATTTCAAATATATTAAATAAATAAATAAATAAATAAATAAATAAATAAATAAATAAATAGATTAGGTTTTGTTTAGTTTAGTTTAGTTTGACCTGAGGTGTTTTTTCTATTAGAAAGTTGGATAATAAGAGTTATAAGCAAATATTGCAAGGTTATCATTTGATGCTGTAATACGCATATAACCAGATTCGCCCCACCATGAACCCCAACTGTTTTTAATCTTATAGGCATCAGTTGCTTGGTCATAACCAACAAGTAAGACAAGATGATTAATACCAGTGTATTTAGTTGCTGAGTTATATATACCACTCTTGTAATTTTGGAATGCAGAATCTACATATACTGCAATTGTAACTGGACCTTTTTTAAGTTCTGCAAGTAAAGCAGCTTTAGTTTTTTCGGTATAACCATAGTTTGTGTACTTGAACCTTGCAACTGAACTTGTAGTAATACATGAAGTACCAGTAACAGCTTTGTATGGATCATCTTTTTCATAAGCAATACCTGGTGTTTTAAAGAAATTGAAATAGTTTCCTGACCAACCACCATTACAACCACTAGCAATACAATTTACAGCATTTTGATTTGATAATTGAAGTGTCGATTTTTGTGCTGTACCATATTTAATAAGGTAACGAGATTCAAGTGCTGCACTACTAGCAAATGCCCAACATGATCCGCACTAATTGAAAAAAAAAAAAAAAAAAAAAAAAAAAAAAAAAAAAAAAAAAAAAAAAAAAAAAAAATTAATAACTATTGAATTGGAAAATTAAAAAACAAAAAATTAAAATTAAAAAACATACTTGTCCTTGATCTCTTATTGGAGTTTGGTATGAAGTCCAATCTACTGTAAGAGTTGATGTTGGGGCTGGTGTTGTTGGGGCTGGTGTTGTTGGTTTTGGAGTAGTTGGAGCTGGTGTGGTTGGTTTTGGAGTGGTTGGAGCTGGTGTTGTTGGTTTTGGGGTGGTTGGAGCTGGTGTTGTTGGTTTTGGAGTAGTTGGAGCTGGTGTGGTTGGTTTTGGTGTGGTTGGAGCTGGTGTAGTTGGAGCTGGGGTTGTTGTTTTTGGAGTATAAGGAAGAACACCCTTAAATCCACCTGCTGGGTAATATGAACATGAAACTTCAGATTTATCTGGACATATTGTCTTTGCGCAACCATATGAAGTACTCTTACTCCAAACAGCCTATAAAAATTTAAATATAATTAAAAAACAATTTAATTAAATTTTTTTTTTTTTTTTTTTTTTTTTTTTTAAAAAAAAAAAAACTTACATATGTCCATAATTGACAATTATAATTTGCAGAACTATTACAACCTTTAGCGTTCCAGTCATAAAAAGAGGCACCTTTTTGGATATTATCAAGAGTTGCATTTAAATTGAAATAAGTATTTGGAGTCCACCAACTTTGCCATTCACTATTAGTTCCATACTGTGACATCGTACTAAATTTACCATCACATTTATCTAAACTACTTTGAAGAGCAGCTGCAATTGTTGCATTCCATTTTAATGCTGGAATTGTTGTTGATGGAGTTGGACCAATTGGAGATGATCTCCATTTATTGTGATACGAAACAATAATTTGTTGTTCGGTTGGTGACAATCCACCTTTTACAACAAAAAGTGTTGAAATTAAACATAACAATACTAATATTAATTTCATTCTTTTGGGTGATTTTAAAACTATATATATCTAAATATATATAATTAATTTTTTAATTAATTTTAAAAAAGATAAAAAAAAAAAAAAAAATTAAAGAATTGATTTTAAAAAAAAAAAAAATGTTTAAATAAAAAAAAAAAATATAATAAAAATAAATAAAAATTAACTTTTTTTTTTTTTTGATTAAAAAATAATCACAAAAGAGATCTTTTTATTTGGAAAAAAAAAAAAAAAAAGTTTGAAATCAGTTTATTTTTAAAAATTAAAAAGAAAAAAAATATCTTTTGGATTTAAAAAAAAAAAAAAAGAATTATTGGTTTATTTTAAAATAATGAATGGGTTTTAATACTTTGAATGAAAAAAATGGTTTTTTTAAATAAAATATCATATGATATTTCAAGTGATCCCATGAAATCTTGATTACCAGCCCGTTTTTTTTAATTAATTAACGATTTGAATTTTCGTTCAAGTTGCAAATTTAACCAATTTCAAAAAAAAAAAAAAAAAATATTAAAAAAATTAAATTAAAACTGATCATCCCAAAATATCTCTGAATTGTTTTTTTTTTTTTTAATTTTTTTTTTTTTTTAAAATTAAAAAAAAAAAAAAAAAAAATAAATTATTGTAAAACCAAATCACAACTATTTTTAAAATTTTTTATTAAAAAAAAAAAAACAAAATAAATTGTGTCTTTGTTAAATAATTTATTATTTTTAAAAACAATTAAAGAAATAAAAAAAAAAAAATGAAAATTATTGTTTTAGTTTTATTAATTTTGGGATGTTCTCAATTAATTAATTCTCAAGAAGTCCCAAGTGATTCAATTCTTTTTCAACAATTTATAAATTGGATGGATAATTATGGAATTTTTTATACTTCTGGTGATATGCAATCAAAATTCAAATCTTGGAAAGTATGTTTATTTTTAATAGTTATAATTATTTATTTCTTTATTATTTTTTTTTATAAAAAAAAATAAAAAATAAAAAATAAAAAAAAAGTAACATATTTTTAATATTATATTATGTAATAATTTTTTCAGTCAAATGTATTAGAAATTGCAAGTTTAAATTCAAACCTTAATGTTCCAGATGTACTCTATACTGTAACTGAAACACCAGTATCCAATTTAAGAACACTTTTAGATGCTGAACCAACAATTGTTGAATCATATCCAGGTCAAGATATTCAACAATGTAATTATCTTTTTTTTTTTTCCCCTCTTTTATTTTCAATAATATTAATTTTTTTTTTTTTTAAAAAAAATTATTAGTTGAAGTTAATCAATTTTCAGATTTAACAGCATCAGAGTTTAGTAATATTTATGCCGGTGCAGATGCATCATTAGCTATTTCTGAAGTAGCAGCATCAACTTTATCAACTGGTGCCATTGTTGGTATTGCAGTTGGTGGTAGTGTTGCACTTATTGGAGCTACTGCTGCAACTGTTTTAATTGTTAAAAAGAAGAGACAAAACAAAAAACCACAAGTTTCTGAACCAATTGCAACAACTCAAGATGTTAAAATGAAACCAACCAATGGTATAGATCTTTTAAATCGTACTGAAAATCAACATAGATCAATCACTGCAAGAGCATTCTATTCTTAAACAATTCAATTATTAATTTATTAGCTAATTAATTAATTCATTTTTTGATTTATTTATTTATTTATTTATTTATTTATTTATTTATTTATTTATTTATTTATTAAATTTTTATTTTTTATTAATATAATAAAAATAAAAAAACAATAAACCCAAATTTCAATTTGATTTTTTTCACAACAAAAAAAATAAGTTTAATATTATTTTCACTTTTCCTACATAATCATTTTAAAAAAAATAGATTTTTAAAAAATATATATACTTTCAATATTAAATAAATGAAAATAAAAACAATAATATTAATAATAAATTAAAAGTAATTAATATAAATTTAAAGAAACAAATAAAAAAAAAAAAAAAAAAAAAAACAATAATTATGATTTCCAAATTAAATTTAATTTTATTTTAATTGGATGAGAAATTTAAATTTTCTTAAATTTCAGACATTGCTTCAATATCAACACTCTGCAAAATTTTAAAAAAAAAATAAAAATAAAAAAAAGAAATTATATTAGTATAATTTTATAGTTTAAAGTTTTTTTTTTTTATAAAAATATATTAATTAAACCTACTTGAACTAAATCCATATTGTTGATTTTCATTTCTAAGTCATCAACTGATGTTTTGTTTTCAACAACAGCCAATGCTCTAAGACGAGCTAATTTACCAACTAATGGTTCCTTTCTGAATTCACCCCAAGTTAAACCGTCCATTTTAATGTTTTTGACATTCTTTTCAACATCTTGAATGTTGGTTTCTTCAGAGGCTGGAGAAATCAAAAAGATAACTGATGTTTTATGCATTTTGAATATTTATTTTATTTTGAATTATACAAAATATAACAATTAAAAAACTTTAATTTATACTAATTTCCAAAAATCTTTTTTTTTTTTTTTTTATTTTTTCCCAAAAAAAAAAAAATATTAATTATTTTTATTAATAATAAAATTTAATAAATCTTTTAAAGGGTTGTGGTTTAACTTCCATTTTTGGAATTTTTTTTGCTTTTATTGAAAATAAGAAATTTCAAATTAATATATATTTTTTTTTTTTTTTCATTTTTTTATTTTTTTATTTTTTTTTTTTTTATTTTTTATTTTTCCAGTGTTTAAGAATTTTTACTAAATTTGTAAAAACAAAAAAAAAAAAAAAAGTGTTAATGTATGAGTGGGTAGTACTTTTTATTCGATTTTAAAATTCCAAAAAAAGTAAATGACAATTATTTAGATAGGAGAATTTTTTTTTTTTTTATAGGGGTTTTATTAAATAAATTATAATTTTTTTTTTTTTTTTTTTTATGGGAATAATAATTATTTGGTTTTTTAATTTTTAATTTTTTATTTTTAAATTTTTATTATTTTTTTATTTATTTTTTTTTTTTTTTTTTTTTTTTTTTTTTTTTTTTTTTTTTTTTTTTTTGATTAACGAATATATTGCATTAAAGATTCAATTCTTCTAAATGCATCATCAGGAGTTATTCCTAAATCAGCAACAGCTTTTAATTGACTTTCATATTTGAGATCCAAGAAAGTTTCAATTAAGTCACCATCAATGAAATTTTTAGAGTCAATAGTATGATGATCATTTGAGAAAGCTCTCCAAGTTTCATGACTGAAACCACCAACACCACGAACTACTTGATTTAAACCCTTTTGTAATTTTGAGAAAAAGATGAAATCCTCTTCAGAGATAGAGGCAACTACACCAATTGAACCATTGACAGAAGCATAAAGGATTGTAGGAATAATTGGTTGATCTGAATCTGGTAAACGTACTAATGAACCATGTCTCATTGAATTGATTGATTCACCAATATGATAATGACCAACACTATCCAATAGCTCTCTCTCTAGCTCATTAGTTGAATCATTATTCTTTTTGACAACGATGAAATTATTACTTGCTTCAGCACCAATGAAATAGTCATCATTTATCATTGCAACTGATCTAATCCAAATTGGTTGTGGATTTCTAGCGATTTGTTCCAACGAACCATCAGATTGTTCAACCAATAATGACATTGACTTCATCATATCGCCAACGAGTATGAAATGACCTCTACTTGCTAATTTCAAAATCATAGTATGACCTTTATGTACACTCTCACTTGAAATAACTTTACAATTCTTTTCCTTTGAATGAGTATATCTAATTGAAAATAATCTTTTATGTACTGCTGCAATTAATCTACCATTAAATGATAATAAGAAATAAACACTTGATCTAAATTTAATTTCTTCTAATAAAGTTAATTTACCATTAGCACCACTATTATTATTATTGTTGTTATTATTGTCTAAACTATCTTTATCATTCGATGATGATGATGATGATAAACTAAATAATAAAACTCTACCACTTGATTTAATTGGTGTATTAATTGAAGTACCAACTGCTAAATAAGTATTTACATCATCACCAGCAAATTTACATGGTGTAATTGACCAACCCATTTCATATGGATCCAATTTATAAGAGGAGATGAGTTCAAATGTTTGATCATTATAAATACGAATGTATGAAACCTCTTCATCCTCTTCACATAAATCTTGTGCACCACCTAATAAACCTTCATTATTCTTTACCGTTATCACTGCATAACATGAATGATCTTCTAAATGTACAATTCTTCTACCCATCTCTTCATTCAATGGTATGGTTTTAATATGAAGTTTTTGAATTTCATCAATTGTACCAATTGTCAATGAATTGGTTGTAGCAATTGCCATTGAATTTGGGAATCCATCTGAATTAAATGATGTAACATTTGTAACATCCTTTAAATTTACAACTGAATAAAATAATTTCTTATTATGACTATAAATTACTGTTGGTCTATCTGAAATTGCAAATATATTAATTGTATTTTTTAATTTAAATCTTTTAAAAAAAAAAATAAATAATTAAAAAAATTAGAAATTAGAAATTTGAAACTTGAAATTTTTTTTTTTTTTTTTTTTAAAAATACAAACTTTTTTAAAATTATTGGTTGAGTACCTAAAGTTAATTTTCTTTTATCAAATAATTTAAAACTTGAAAAATCAAATTGAAATTTAAATAAATGACCATCACCTAATGAACAGAAAATATAATCTATTGAATCAAAAGAAATCATTAATATTGATCTTGGTAAAATTTCACCACCCAATGGTTCTTTCCAAATCTCTTCAAGTGTTGGTAATTTGAAGATACGTAAAGTGATATCATTCCAAAGTCCAACAGAGACCAATTGAGATTTAGTATCCATAAATGAATCAAAAGGTGAAATATCAATACAAGAGATTTCATGAGGTAGTTCAATCTCCTTTACCAATTGAATTGATTTGTTGGATGAATTAATTTGGAAATATAATAATGATTTATCAATTGATAAAACGATTTGATCTTGATTGGTTGATACTAAATTAATTCTACGAGATGGTTCAACATTCCATTGTGATACTCTTTTGAATGTATTTGAATCGATTAAATTGATTGAGACATTGGTAATTTGAATCAATAAATTCAATTTATCAATGGTACCACAATAAAGTGTTGAACAATTTGATTCTAAACCTTCAAATTCTGTTTCTTCAATCTCTTCACCTTGAAATGATAATACCTTTGTACATTCAATAAATGATGTAATTAAATATCTATCTTTTGAATCAGTTATACCATTACTATTATTATTATTATTATTATTATTATTATTATTATTATTATTATTATTATTATTATTATTATTAATTGGGAAAATACCTTTTATACCTTCCAATTCTATTGATGCTTGTTCAGCAATACCAATACCATTTCTAATGATACGTAATGAACCATCCCTATAGGTACCAGAACAAGTTACAATTTGAGCTTGACCTTGTTTTTCAGCATCAACAACACAGAAATCAACGACTGGACCAATGTTTGTAAATGCTTCTAAATAGGTGACGTATGAATCTGTAGTTTGATCTTTTTCAGTATTTAATCTTATCAATTGAGAATCACCTGAACTTGAACCAATATAAACTACACCAGAATCTAAATAACTAATTGATGATGGTATTGAGATACGACCCAATTGTTCAAATTTCAATTCCATTACTTTTTGTTGTTGATGAATTAATACCAATACTGATAATCTACCAAAATGATCACCAAAGAGGAATCGAGAACCATCTTTATCCACTCTAGTGAATGCTAAAAACTTTGTATATGATACTGCTACGGATCTAGTGACCTTACCATTTAAATAGGTGATACCATTATCTGCTACCACCAATACACCACCCAATGGTACAGGTACTAACAATGAACTATAAACTCCAACATTTGATTGTGACCATGGTCCAACTACTAATTCTGTATCCTTTGATGATATCTCATAGGTTGATATATGTTTTTCATCTTTTGTATCCTTAAAAAGTACCGCTATCGTTGGTACTTTACAACCATATAAAAATGTCATATCTAAAACTTGTAATTCCTCTAATCTAACATTATTTACATTCTTTTGAATTGGTGAATTATTATTATTATTATTAATATTAAAATTATTATTATTAATATTATTATTATTATTATTATTATTGTTATTATTATTATTGTTATTATTATTATTATTATTATTTATTTTATTTGGTGTATTATTATTATCCAAGGTAATTAATTTTAATAAACCTTCATAAAGATGTAATGCAACTATTCTACCATCAGGATCTATAATGCCAAGTTGACCAGCTTCGGTTGGTCTACCAATTGTATCTTCAGCATTACCAGATGCTTTAGTTATAATCTCTTTCTTTTCATAGTCATATGCTAATATACAAAATTTAAAACTCTCTGTTGATATAAATAAATAATCCTGTTTACTACCAGCAACTGAAAATAATTTTAATACTGATATTCTACCATAAATATTAACATCAAACATTGGTTTTAATCCATCTTGATCCATTAAAAATATTTCAATCTTTGTACATTTACTAAGTATTTATTGTTTATTATTTATTATTATTATTTATTATCAAAAAGGGAAAAAAAGAAAGTTAATTTCAATATTATATTTTATTATTTTATTTTTTTAATTTTTTAATTTTTTATTATTATATAATTACCTAATTATAAGATTTTTATCATTGGGACCTGTGAAATTACCAGTTACAGAATGTGTAACTGATGTTGGTTTTTGAACAGTTGATACAAAATTATACATTTAGAGATGTATGTATATATTAATTAATTTATAATATCCTCTTTATCTCTAAGCGTTGGGAATGAAAAAAGAGAAAATATAAAAATAATAAAAAAAAAAAAAATTTTAAATCCAAAAAAAAAAAAAAGTAAAAAAAAATTTTGAAAAAAGAAAAAAAATTTAATTTAAAAAAAAAAAGTGAAAAAAAGGAAATAGCACATCAAAAAATTTAATTAAAAAAAAAAAAAAAAAAAAAAAAAAAAGCCATTTTTATTTTTTTATTTTTATTTTTATTTTTTTATTTTTATATATTTTATTATTTATAAATATATAAATATATAAATAAAAAATGAATAGAGTTGCAGTTGTAGTTTTAGGTGATATTGGTAGATCACCAAGAATGCAATATCATTCAATGTCATTATCAAAATTAGAGAATACCAAAGTTACATTAATAGGTTACAGAGAGAGTGAACCACATCCACAAATTGTTAATAATGATTCGATTACAATTGAACCATTAAAACCATTTCCAATATCAATGTCAAATTCATTTAAAAAGATACCATTAATTTCGATATTTATGTGGCCACTATTAGCGATATGTAAAGTACTTTTTCAAATTATTCAATTAATGTATGTACTATTAGTTAAAGTTCCATCACCATTGAATACGATATTGGTTCAATCTCCACCTGCAATTCCAACAATATTCGTAATGCAAATAGTTTGTTGGATTAGAGGTGTTCATTTAGTAATAGATTGGCATAATCTTGGTTATACTCTATTAAAATTATCACTTTCTAAATCTGATAATCATCCAATCATTCGTTTAGCAAAATTCATTGAGCGTTATTTCGCAAAGAATGCCTACGCTCATTTATTCGTAACAAATGAAATGAAAATTCAATTAGTTAGAGATTGGAATTTAAAGTAAGTATTTTTAATAATAAATACTTACTTTAAAAATATATATACATATTAATTTTATTTTTTTTAGGGGAAAAACATTTGTATTTCATGATAAAGCCTCACCAATTTTTAAGAGTTTAACAGATAGAGAACAAGAAGAATTTTTAAAAACATTTATAAATAAATATTCTATTAAAGGTGAGGATAAAGTTTATATTGAGTCTGTAATTTCAAAGAAATCAATTAGAAATCCAAAACAACAAACTTCAATTATAATCTCTTCAACAAGTTGGACACAAGATGAAGATTTTTCAATATTACTAGATGCAATTGTGAAATATGATATTGAGCATGCTATAAACAACAACAACAACAAAGTAGAGGAAGCACAAGATGAATCAGTTGTTTTAGCAGAGAATTTATTATTTATTATTACTGGTAAAGGACCACAAAAAGAATATTATCAAGAGAAAATAAATTCATTATCATTAAAGAAATCAAGAATCATTACAGTTTGGTTAGATTCTGAAGATTATCCAAAACTATTGGCATGTTGTGATTTAGGTGTTTCACTTCATAATAGTAGTAGTGGTATTGATTTACCAATGAAAGTGGTGGATATGTTTGGTTGTTGTTTACCAGTTTTAGCAATTGATTTCAAATGTATTGGAGAATTGGTTAAAGTTAATTACAATGGTTTCCTATTCAAAGATTCTGATCAACTACATCAATTATTAAATCAATTATTTACTCATCCTACCAATAACAATACCATTACCAATACCAATAACAATAAGAATTTAATTTTAGAGAAAATGAGAAAAAATTTAACAAAAGATAGAGAAACTGACACTTGGGAAAGTAATTGGTTAACAATTAAACCATTATTCATTCCATCATCATCATCATCATCATCATCATCATCATCATCATCATCATCATCATCATCATCATCCTCTTCAAACTCAAAATCAAAGAAAGATTAATAATAAAATAAAATAAAATAAAATAAAATTTATATTTATTATTATAATAATAATACATTTTGACTACTTAGGTAGACAATAAAAGCTCCACCTTTTGAATTTTCTTCAAATAGTAAAGAATTTTCTTTTAAAAAGCTATTTACTCTTGGTTTAATTTTAGCTTCACCAACACTATGACTACCTCTACCAGTAATAACTAATAGTTTTCCTTTATATTTTTCTTTTATTAATTGGTTTATTCGATTTTTTAATTCTAAAATTGCATGATCTGAATATAACCCATGAAGATCAATTGTATATTTATCTCTATCTTTATTACTATAATTTTTTTTTTTTTTTTTTTTGAATATTAAAAAATTGGTTTTTGTGTAAATATAGGAATAAAAAAAAAAAAAAAAAAAAGAAATTTATATATGTATACCTTAATTGAAAAATCTGAGAATTAAAATCATCAACGGTTGGTTTTATTAGTTGGTATTTTTTCTCTTTTTTTAGTTGATTAACTTCTTTATTTAATTTTTCATGAAGAGAATCAACATCTTCTAAATCTTCTTTTGTTACAAATAATCTTCTAACAAATTGGTAGGTTAAAATTGCACCTACCAACAATACAACTGCAAACATTGTTTTTTTTTTTTATTTATTTTATTTTATTTTATTTTAGATTTATAAGAGGTTTTTTTTTTTTTTTTTAAAATAAAAAATAAAAAAAATTAAAAATAAAAATTTAAAAAAAAAAAAAAAAATTAATTATTAAAAATTAATTTTAATTTTTAAAATGGTTATTCCATGAATAATTTAATTTTCTTTTTTGAAATTTGTTTCAAATAAAATAAATTTTATTATTAAAGATATTAAAAAAAAAAAAATTTATTTGTAATACAAAATAAAATAAAATAAAATAAAATAAAATAAAATCTTTGAAATTTAAATTTATAAATAATTAAAAATTTTTTTATTTTTATTTTTTATATATTTTTTTATAAGAATTATTTTAGGATTTGCTTTTTTGTTTCCAAAAATTAAAATTAAAAAAATTTAAATTTTTAAATGTAAATTAATCCCTTAATAAAATAATGTGGATGCGGAAAGACAAGATTCTAAAATAAAAAAAAAAAAATAAAAAAAATAAAAATAGTAAAAATAAAAAAATAAAAATAAAATATAGGGAATTAATGATGATATAATTATTATTATTTTAATTAGTTTATTATTTTTATATTTCCTTAAGGAGAAATAAATTAAATAATGATTTAAGAAATAATGAAATAAAAAAATTAAAAAAAAAATGATGAATATATGAATATATATAAATATGTTATTAATAATAAAAAGAAATATTTTGATTTTAGATTCCATTGTTTTTAACATTAAATTAATTTAATATATTATTATTAAATATTATTTATTTTATTTTAAAAAATATCATCATCATCATCATCATATAATTATTTTAAAACTAATACTTTTTAACAACTACAATTCAATTATTATTACATTAATTCTTTTAAAAACTATCAATAACAAAAATAGCAATTAATCATCAATAAATAAAATAAATAAAAAAATAAATAAAAAAAATAAATAAAAAAATAAATAAAAAAATAATTAATTAAATAAAAAAATAAATAAAATAAATAAAAATGTAACCTTAATTTTTTTTTTTTTTAAAATAATACACTCAAACCACTTTCTTTCACTTTCCATATTAATAAATATACAAATAACCATGATGTGCTATTATTTTTGACTCTGATTTAATTATTTTATTATAAGTTTTTTTTAGTTTTTGTGTGTGTGTGTGTATTTTTTTTTTTTTTTTTTTTTTTTAAAAAAAATGTTTTATTTTATGTTATTATAAACCCTCACCCAATCATTCAAGGTCATAATTATTGACCAATAAATATTTTTATTTTTATTTTTTATTTTTATTTTTTGATTATTGTATAAATACACAATAAAACCACACCAAATCACCACACCTCACCACTTATTTTTATCAAATAAAACCACAAATTTTCACTATGGTTCATAATATCGATACAGAATAGCAATAAATAATTTTATTATTCTAATGCCTATCATTTTGAACGAATCTGTTCTATCAATTTGTTATTAATAACAAATTTTCTTTTTTAGTTTTTTTTTTTTTTTTTTTTTTTTTTTTTTTTTTTTTTTGTTTTGTATTTATAAATTATATATATGCCAACATTCTCACCCACTCACACTTAATCAATTCATCATTACACACAATTGTTAATTTGTATTTTTTTTATTTTTTTTTTTATTATTTATTTATTTTTTTTTATTTTTTTTTTATTTATTTATTTTTTTTTAAAAAAAAATTTATTATTTATATTTATTTTTATAAGCAGTATAAGTAATAATCAAATTATAAAAAATACAAAAAAAAAACAAGAAATTAATATTATTAATTTAATATTATTCAATTATATATATATAAATATTTTTTAAAAAATAACCCAAAAAAGTTGTTAGATAAATATAAAAATACATTATTATAACATTACAAAAATTTTTTAAAAAAAAAAAAAAAAGAACAACAATAAAATAATAAAAAAAATAATAAAATAAAGTAATTATTATTTATTTGAAAAAAAAAAAAAAAAAAAAAAAAATTAAAAAAAAAAAAGTAATAATTAAAATATTTTTATTAATTTTATAATTATTATTATTATTTAATTAGAATTTGATTTTATTTTATTTTTAGATGAAATGAAAATATTAAAAGCATTAATATTATTAACAGTATTATTTAAAACAGTTATAGGAGGTGTAGAGACATCAACTAAAGGATTACATGTTTATGGTAGAAATATATTGAATGAAAATGGAGAATTAGTAATGTTAAGAGGAGCAAATCGTCCAGGTACAGAGTATTGTTGCGTTCAATATGCTAAAATATTTGATGGACCACATGATCAAGCACAAGTTGATGAAATGAGAAAGTGGAAAATGAATGCAGTGCGTGTTCCATTGAATGAGGATTGTTGGTTAGGAGTTCATGCACCAGAGACCGAATACTTTGGAGCATCCTATAGAAAAGCCCTTGAAGATTATATTAAACAATATACCGATAGCAACATGGCTGTGATTATAGATTTGCATTGGGCATCTGAGAATGGTAAATTGGCAACTCAGCAAATTCCAATGCCAAACAATGGTAATAGTTTGTTGTTTTGGGAAGACGTTGCCAGAACATTTAAAGACAATTCACGTGTTTTGTTCGATCTTTACAATGAACCATACCCATATGGAAATAGTTGGGCCAACCCAGACGCATGGCAATGTTGGAAGAACGGTACTGATTGCGGCACCCTTGGCTATGAGGCATCTGGTATGCAGCAAATGATTGATGCAATTCGTTCCACTGGCTCAACTAATATCATCCTTTTGAGTGGTATTCAATATGCAACTTCATTCACAATGTTTTTAGACTACCAACCAACAGACCCTGCCAAACAAATGGGTGTTGCACTTCATAGTTACGATTTCAATTATTGCAGATCTAGAGGTTGTTGGGATACTTATTTGAAGCCAGTTTACTCTCTCTTCCCTATGGTTGCCACTGAAACAGGTCAAAAGGATTGTCTTCATGATTTCCTCTCTGATTTCATTAACTATTGTGATAGCAATGATATACATTATTTAGCATGGTCTTGGCTAACTGGTGAATGTGGTATTCCATCATTGATTGAAGATTATGAAGGCAATCCAAGTAATTTCGGAGTTGGTTTGAAAAGACATCTCTCTGATTTAGCCAAAGGTGTCACTCCATACTACACCGATACCTTTGAAATCTACAATGATAAACTCACACATTGGGCTGATGATTGGAGTTCTGCAACTCGTATTATCAATAGTACCACTCAAGTTTACTCTGGTAAATACTCTATCGAATGGTTACCATCCGCTTCTAAATCACTTCATTTCATGTGTTGGAGTTGTATCAAACCAAAGATTCATAAATCTGTTGATTTCTATGCCAATGGTGGTAGTAAAGGTGGTCAAGATATGGATATTGATCTATTGAAATTAAATCCAGATGGTACAAACACTATCCTTCATACCTATAAACTAAGTCAACTTTTAGGTGGAAAAGTAGTTCCAAAATCTGAATGGGTTAAAGTGGTTTTGGATTTAACAACTCTACCAAAAGATGAAGAATATGATGGTTTTTGGTTAAAATCTGATACAAGTCAACCTTCAATGTATGTTGATGAAATTACAATTCAAGCAATTCATGAACCACCAACTCAAATTCCAGATTCTCAATGGGAAGAACAAAATGGTGATAGTTCAATAGGTTCAATAATTACTGTAAATTTAATTTTATTTATATTTACTTTATTATCATTATTATTATAAAAATATAAAAAAAAAAAAAAAACAATGGTTATTATATAAAATATAAATAAGATCTAAAAATAAAAATAAAAAAAAAAAAAAAAAAGAAATCCAATGCTAAAAATAATTTAATTTCCCTCCAAAAATAGTCATTTTTGAACTTTTTTTTTTTTTTAATTTTTTTTATTTTTTTTTTTATTTTTTATTTTTTTTTTTTATGAAATACGCGCAATTTTTTTTTTATAATTACACTTTACATATTCACACACTCATATATATAAACATTAATAAATAAATATTTAAATATGTCTAAAATACAAAAAAAAGATACAGAACCATGGGTAGCAAAATATAGACCAAAAACAGTTGATGATGTTTCATATCAAGAAGATGTTATTTCAGCATTAAAGAAATCATTAAATACAGGAAATGTAATTTATTAAAAACTTTAATTCATTGAAAATTATTTTTATTATTAGTATTATTATTATTATTATTATTATTATTATTATTATTATTATTATTATTATTATTATTATTATTATTATTATTATTATTATTATTATTATTATTATTATTATTATTATTATTATTATTATTATTATTATTATTATTATTATTATTATTATTATTTATTATTTATTATTTATTATTTATTATTTAATATATTTAATATTTACTTTATTTTTTTAAAAAAAGTTACCACATTTATTATTTTATGGACCACCAGGTACAGGTAAAACATCAACAATTTTAGCTATTGCAATGGATATATATGGACCAGAATTAATGAAACAAAGAGTATTAGAATTGAATGCATCAGATGAAAGAGGTATAGAAGTTGTACGTACAAAGATTAAAAATTTTGCAGGATATGCAGTGAATAAAACTACAACGGGTACAAGTAACCCAGGTGCAACTTTTAAATTGATTATATTGGATGAGGCAGATAGTATGACAACGGACGCTCAAGCAGCATTACGTAGAACCATTGAAACCACATCTAAAACCACACGTTTTTGTTTACTTTGTAATTATATTTCACGTATTATCGATCCATTAGCATCGAGATGCGCTAAATTTCGTTTCAAACCATTGGACACAGTGGCAACCATTGAGCGTTTAAAATTCATTAGTCAACAAGAGGGTATAAAATGTGAAGAATCAGTCTACCAAGCAATTCAAGTGGTTTCCAATGGTGATATGCGTAAAGCTATCACCTATCTTCAATCAGCTTTTCGTTTCTTTGCTAATAAAATCTCTGAAGATGTCATCTATAATATAGCTGGTTCTCTACCACCACAACTTATCAAACAGTTGGTAGATTGTTGTAAAAAGAATTCTTTCGATAGATTACAATCAATGGTACAATCTATCATTGCTCAAGGTTATCCAGTATCTCAAGTTATCTCTCAACTCTTTGATTACGTTTTAACAACTAAAGATTTAAATCAATCTCAAAAATCTCATATCACCATGAAAATTGGTAATGTTGATAGAAATCTAATTGATGGTTCTGAAGAATTTCTTCAATTATTCGATTTATCTTCTTATATAATGAAACAATTAAATAATAATAGTACTTCAACAAATGGTGATGATATGTTAATTGGTTAAAATAAAAAAAAAAAAAAAAAAACAAAAAAAAAAAAAAAAAAATCTTAAATAAAATTTTCAATCATATTATAAATAAGATTATTAATATGAATTTTAATAAATTGGGAAAATAACAAAATAAATAAAATAAATTATTATTTTTAAAATATTATTTTTTTTTTTTTTTTTTTTTAATTGAAATTATTTATTTGAAAAATATGATAATGATATTGGACCAAGATTATCATAACAATTTTTTAAATCATTTTCAGAGATAAATTGGAAAAGGAATTCAAATGTCTTAAAATTTTCTCTATCTATTTCTAATAAATTTTTAATTGTTGGGTGATTTTTAATTTGTTTTAAAATTTGAGAATAATTTTTACTAAGAATTTCTTTAGTTTCAAATTTAATTTTATTATTTGCTTTGTAAGGTGAAGTGAATGAGAATTTTGATTTTTTAGAGAGGTAGATAAAATTTAATATCTGTTTTATCATATGAATGACTTGTAAAAATGTGTGATAAATAATCTTAGAAATATACATCTCTATAATAAAATTCTACTGATAGACCAATAACCAAAGTGTTTTAATAATTCTAAAATTTTAAAATAAGAATGAAAATTATTAAAAGTATCATGAAAGTAAGACCTATGGAAATCAAATAAATAATTTAATACACCAATTGAATAATATAAAATGTTGGTGGTACAATTGGGGAATCTAGAATTGATAACTTTTAACTTGTTTGCATTAATTTAAATCGTGGATTGCACAGACAGATTAATGAAGATTCAATTCAGGCAATAAAATCAAACTATATTGCTTTTTATTATTAAAATTTATTGAATCAAATTCATTATAATAAAAATTTATTAATACTGATTTACCCATTTCGTTGGGTTTTGTTTTCTTTCAATTTTAATATTAATTTACAAATTCTAAATATCCTCTCATTTGATTTTTTTTTTTTTTTTTTTTTTTATTGGAATTAGAAATTAGAATGGAACCTTTTTTAATTCTTACTTTTATGGTAATATCGAATCTCTAAAATTATAAAGGGAGATTATTTTATTAAGTTTTTTTTTATTTATTTTTTTCTATTTTTTTTTTTATTTTTTTTTTATTTTTTTATTTTTTTTATTTTTTTTTTATTTTTTTTTTTTAAAAAGGAAAGAATAAAATGCTAAAAAACCCAAAAAAATTTGATTATCGATTTTGGAAATTCAAAAAAAAGTAAAATTTTGTAACAAAACCTTTTTAGGATAGATTATAAAAATATTTCCAAAGGTGGACGATCTTGATTAAAATTTTTTTTTTTTTTTTTGCACAAAAAGAAAATTTTTTTATTTTCCAAATAGTCATTTTACACAAACAATCAGTAAATCAAAGTTTAAAAATAATAATTTTATATAAATATTTTAATGAAATTAAAAAAAAAAAAAACCAATTGCAACAAACTTAAAAATAATAATTTTTTATAAATATTTAAATCAAATAAAAATGTATAAAATAATTTAATAATCATTTTTATTTTAAAAAAAAAAAAATCAATTTTTTATTAGGGTTATTTGTTGTTTTAATATGACTTGTTCAAAAACAGGGGTTAAAGATTTATCTCTGGACAAAACCATTTGATTCCATCTTCTAATTGTTTAATAAAAGAATAAAAAAAAAAAAAAAAAAAAAAAAAAAAGGAAAAAAAAAAAAAAAAAGGAAAAAAAAAAAAAGGAAAAAAAAAAAAATTAAAAGAAAAAAAAAAGGAAAAAAAAAAAAAAAAAAAAAAAGGAAAAGGAAAAAAAAGGAAAAAAAAAAAAAAAAAAAAAAAAAAAAAAAAAAAAAAAAAAAAAAAAAAAAAAAAAAAAAAAAAAAAAAAAAAATTTTCTTTAATTAAAGTAAATCTTTTAACTCATAGCTTTTGAACTTGGTAAATATATTTAATATACATAGAATATAATGTCCTATATTTATAATATTATTTTTTACAATTAAAATAACAATATCAATAATAAAAATAATTTTTTTTTTTTTATAAAATCAATTTAAATTTTAATTTAGTTGAAAAAAAGTAAGGTATTAAAACTTTATTTATATAATAAAAATATCTAAAAAAATGATTTGGATAATTTTAATATTTTTTTTTTTTTTTCTTCCTTTCTTTTTCTTTATTTTTTCTCTTAGATAAACTTGAAGAGTTCTTCAAAAACCTTTATTTCTAAATCTCACTGGCTGTAACTCAATATTAAAAAGCTTTGTGAATACTTTTTCAACTGATCAATTGAATGGCTACTCCTAACTCAAATGTCCCAGTATTAAAATGCTATGAGAATAGCTTTGCAACTGCTCAATTGAATGGCTACCCCTTACTCAAATAATCCAGTATTTAAATGCTATGTGAATAGTTTTGCAACTGCTCAATATAATGGCTAGAGATCACTCAACGATCTGGTTTAATAAATTATTGGAGGTAACAAAGACTTTTCTCAAGGAGTTTTTAATGTCGGTTCCTCAATAATTGAATAATAAAAAAAATAAAATTAAAGAATAATATAAAACAATTAAAAAAATAGATTTTTTATCTTTTTTGTAGTCAAAATTAACATATTTCTAATTTGATTTTAAAAACATTTACCAATATTAATAAATTAACATAAAATAAACTATAAACAAATTCATTAGGAAAATATCCGTTATTTTATTTTTTCACAACTATAATTTTTTTTGTTAAATTAATTGCCTTTTTTTTTCGAATTTTTAATTGTATTATTACTTTTGATTAAAACATCTTTTTTGTCCAAACTTTTTTCTTAATCTTTTTTATTTTATTTGTGGTCGGCTTCGTGATTGATGTTGATGACATATTTGAATTGTTTTATTTTATTTGTGTTTTGTCTTGGCTTATTTTTTGTAGGCATTTGTATTGCATAATATTTGTGGTGTTTTTGTTTTTTTTAAAAGTCTTTTTATTTGAAAAATGAAATAATCAAATAAAAGAGATTGTAGTTGTTGGTTCACTAAAATGGAGCCTATTTTTTTTTTTTTAATGACCTCATCCCAATTTATTTAATAGAGGAATTCAAAGCGAATTTAATGATTAAATAATGGTAAAATAAAAAATTTGTTAGGTAGTAGGGCCACTCACCCCCCTTTTATTTTAAGAGTTTTTCAAAAAAAAAAAATTTTAAGTAAAAGCAAGGTATTGGATCGATAACATTGAGATATATATATATGAAAAATATATGATCTAATTCGGGATTGTCCTTTTGTTTTTTAGTTTTAATTTATGTAAATATAATATTTTTTCAACAAATGCCCAGATAGCTCAGTCGGTAGAGCGCAAGGCTTTTAACCTTGTGGTCGGGGGTTCGAGCCCCCCTTTGGGCGAATTTTTCAAACCACTCAATATAAGTCGAGTGTTCGATTCCCTTCTAAAACTCAAAATAGAAACTGAAAAAAAACTTCAATGCTACATACCAACTATACAATTAATTTAAAATGTGTTAATTCAGAACATTCGTATTTAGAAACATAATAGGGTTAATAATGCATCATATTTGGGTTTGGATATGCAATCAATATCGACAAACCTAAAAGAGATGAAAAACCAACAAATGGTACAAACTAGCTATTCAAGAATAAAAAAAGAAGTTAATTTTAAAATTAACTCTTTCAAAAGATCAGAACAATTTTAAAGACCCAAACAATTTCCTTAAACAAATAATCAAACAAATATTAACTCAAAATTTCAAAAAAAGAAAATAAATTAATAAAATAAACCTATTGCTGTTTATTTCCTTTAATGTGTAATCATTAATCAAAATAAAAAAAATGTTGACGTTCGAACTGAAATGTTCTAACCGAATTCTTTGTAAAGAGTATATTAGAAAGTTTTAAAAGATAGTAAAAATACTCAATAGGCTGACAGATTTTATGTAACAAATAAATACTATATGTAAATTACCTTAATAAATAATTCCAGAGTGGAGCCATTAATCTCTGATTTATGAGAATATGAATTAATTTGAGGAATTGAATTATTCTGTCCATTCATTACCTTTTTGATTAATGTAAAATTGGTTTGCTCAAAATTTTAATTAAAAACATTATATTGTATCAATGATAATAAAAAAAAAATAAAAAATTTTATCAACAGCATCTTTTGGTGCTCTAGAATGTTTTTTCATAAAACTATTTATTAAAATTTATAAATTGATTATTTTTTACTATAAATTATTGTCCCACACAAGCTATATTATTTTAAAAATCTATACTTTCTTAATGCAAACACCATATGGTCTAATATCTGCGTCATTTGGAGATATCCAATATTGAATATTGTCTATTTTTATTACAGTCTTTGGATTGACTCTATTTTGAAATACTATTACATAATGACAATTATCTTTTTTAAAAGTTCTTCCATATGTTTTTGCAATGTCAATTGATGGTGTTGAGTATATACCAACCCCAAATGCAAATCCGGAACAACTTGATAGTTTATAACCTTCCATAGCAATTGGATTACAAGATTCCTCTTTTGTACCATGGTATGAAACCAACCATTCGTTTGGACCATTACAAAATCCTAGCCAAGTTTTTCCATCAGTTTCTGTGTTATATTTATTTATATTTAATGCAAATCTCATCCAACCACATGGGCGAGTATATACTTCACTACCACGACTATGAACAATTGAATCTTTGATGTTTGTAAAATCATAATCAAATGATGGCGAAATAAAACTATCATTAATGAAATAAATAAAACTGGTACCACCTCCACCTCCTTTTAAACCAATTTCCATATGAATAGTTGATCCATAGGTAATGTTATAATCTGAAATTAGATGATCATCTTCTAGTTTTTTCCCACAATAATATAATGTTTGAAATCTTACAGGTAAATCAATTTTATAACGAATTTTTCCCTTTATATTTTTTACCAATTCAGATTCTTTAACTTGAAGCCAAAATGATTCTCCATTTAATGGCTTTATTATGATATTTGTTGTTCTAATTTCTACTTGATTAATATAGTTAAAATCTGTATTTGTTGACTGTTCATGTTGCAAAAAACGTTTGTGAAAAGATTCAACCTCTAAAGCAATAAAACTATACCCCAAATAATTTTGCTTTTCACTTTCATAAATAACCAAATGATTATAAATTGCTGATAATCCAAGAGTTAATAAAGATTTATCCATTATATCAAAAAATAATGATAATAGCAATAGTAAACTAAATTAGAAAATTTTATTAATAGAATAAATTTTTTTTTTTTATAAAAAATTAGTAACCTTAAGATTTCAATACATGACTAAATTTAAATAATTAACTTAAAAGGTAATTTAAAACAATATAAATCTCTTATAATTTATAATATTAAATAAAACTATATTAAATGTAAACAACTTAAAAAAATAAAAAAAAATTTTAAAATTTTAAATTGTTCAAGTCCTTTTTTGGGAATATTCTGAAAAATCGATTTTGACATTTTCATTTTATTGTCAATGAAAAATAAAGAATTATTGTAAAATCTATTAATCTCTTTAGTCTTAAAAAAAACCAATCACATTAATTAAAAAGGGAAAATTAAAATGGAATCAAAAATATATAGTTAGTCATATTATTAATTTTAATATATAGTTAACTATTATTAATTTTATTTTAAAACATTATATAAGATTACATAAATTGGAATTCATCTAAGAATGCATTTACATCACGAAGATCAGCTTTTTGAACCAAATCTTCTCTATTCATTAATCTGAAAACCATTTTCAAATTATCCCAAATGTTTGGAGCTGGATGGATTGCAATAGCACCCAAAAATGTTGTAGCTGATTCTTGAAACATATTTAAAGAGAGGTAACTGATACCAAGATTACTACGAGCTCTAACATAGGATGGTTTATGTTCCAATGCTTTAAAGTAAGCACCCAATGCCTCTTGAGAACGATTACTATTGGCTAAAGTTGCACCAAGTTTATTCCAAAGTTGATAATCGGTTGGTGAATTTTGAAGGGCAGCTTTAAAACAATCGACAGCTTTATCATAATCATAGGACATATTGTAGAGAAGACCGAGAGCAGTTTGTACCTCTGGATCAGGGTTGCTTGGTCTTGAACGAGCAGCCTCAATAAAGAGGTTAGTTGTGAATTCATGACGTGACCAAGTGTCTAAAAATGAGTTTGGATCGACAGAACCCTTGAATTGTTTATAGAGTGCTGTATATTCGGGTGTTCTTTGTAACCATTCTTCGAGGGTATCCAATGCACGCTCCTTTTGATAATCATTTGTATGACTAACTGCCAATGCTAATCTCGCTTTACTATTGGTTGGATCGATTTGTAATGATTTGATTAAACAAGTGGTTGCTTGACTATCTTGATCATTCTCTGCATGAGCGATACCTAAATACATCCAAGCCATTGCATTCTCTGGATTTCTCTTTACTTCACTCTCCAATGCAATGATTGAATCCGATAGATGACCTTCATTAAATAATCCCATACCACGTTCTAATGTATCGCTATCTCTTGCCTCTTGAATTGAGAATTGATATTCTTGAATACGATGTTGTGGTATATGTTCATGAAAATCATTATAATCCTCTGTCCATTGATCTGCTTGTTGTTGATACTCCTCTTGTCTCTTAAAATCTGGATTGTGTACAACATCTGAACCAACAATCGATGCCTCTCCACTATTCAATTGATTCATAAACTTCATGAAATTGGATTTCTTTAATTTTGGATCATTAATTTGTGTAATTGGACGAGTTATATCACTAATGGTTCTACGTGCAGTCTCATCCCATGCTGCTTCAACTGATCTATCCGATTCTGTCCATGCTGAATCATATGGATGAAAATCATCTCCTTTATCCCATTCCTCATCTAATTCATAATCCTCTAAATCACCATCATCAAATAACTCTTGTTGATGTTGTTCATAATCTTCATATTCTTCTGGTAAATCATTTACATATTTTTGATATTGATCATATTGACCTGTTGTTGTTGTTGTAGTTGTTGTAGTAGTAGTTGTTGTATGATGTGGTTGTGAATCCCAAACTTGATCAAAATCATCACCAACTTCAATACCTAATGAATCTAACATTCTATTTAATTGATCCTCTTCAAATTGTTCTGATTCTCCGTTTGAAAAATGTTTTAACATAATACTAGATCTATTTTTAATCTTTGATTTATCTTCAAATGTTAATGGTAAATGATTTAATGATGATGGATGAAATAATTGCTAAAAAAAAAAAAAAAATAATAATAATAATAATAAAATAATAATATTGAAATTTTTTTTGTTTTTCTTTTTGTTAATAATTATATATTATATTATATTGTATTATATATAAATATTTATTTTTATATGCTTACACCAGCTCTTGTAGAATTTATAAAATCTTGAAATAAAAATTGTAAATCACTTTCAACATTTGATAATGGTAATTCTTTATGTTCTCTTGGACCATCTCTTAAATTTAAATGTCTATCCATCATTAAATGAATGTCATCCTCTTGTCCCTCACCATCAAATATACTATCTAAATGACGTTGTTCATTATATTCCTCTTCGTGACGATATAATGAATCATAAAATTCATTCTTTCCATGATCTTCAAATTTATCCTAAATATATGTGTGTATGTATATGTTATGTATATATTATTAATAAATTATTTAAATTTTAATATTAGTATGATATCTAATAAGAAACTATTATGTGTAATATAAATTATTATTAGTTATTGTTTACATACATGATATGATCTTTCATTTGTAAAATGTTGAACGAAATTGCCAAGTGCGTTTGGTTCAGAGCATTCTCCTTCTACTAAATCTCTGAAAACTGACATTATATTTATAAGTGTAGTATATTTATTTTAAAATAATAAAAAATAAAATTTTAAAAAAAAAAATTGTGTGTTTTTTTATTATTTTTTTATTTTAATTTATTTTTATTTGTTTTTTATGCGTATTAAAAAAAAAAAATATATATTTAATATTTCTTTTATTTTATTTTATTTGAAATGCACTGGGAGCTGGAAAAAAATCATGTTTTTTCAAAAAAAAAAAAAAAAAGAAAACCGCCTTGTAAATCAAAAAGAAAAGGTGGTTTTATGATTTTTTTTAAAAAAGATTAAAAAAAAAAAATTAAAATTAAAATTTGAGTTAAAAAAATAAAAATTTAAATGAGTTCCCAAAAAAAAAAAAAAAAAATTAATTTAATTAAATAAAAATAAAAATCAAGTTGGGTACCCAAATCTTGTTTGGTAGTATAAGCAAAATTAAATAAAAAAATATCCATTTTTAATTTAAATTGGGATTACTCATCCCTCTTTAAAAAAATTAAATAAAAAAAAAAAAAAAAAAATATATAAAAAAATAAAATAAAAAAAAAAAAAAAAAAAAGAATTAACAATTTTACAGGAAATATTATTTTTCATTTTTTTTGAATTTAAAAAATAATTTTTTTTTTTTTTTTTTTTTTTTTTTTTTAAAAAAAAGGTATCATTTCATGATTATCTTTTTAAATTATTTTATTATTATTATTTTAGGTTATGTATACAATTTATGGATTTGATAGTTTTTCAAAAGGAGAGTATTTAGATTTTTTCACAAAATTATTATTATCAAACTACGTGAAAGAGATTGAACATGTTTTAAATCAACCAGATCCATCTTTATTTTATTCTTTAATAGTAGAGTATGTAATAATCATAGAAATAGTAAACTATTTGTAAAAACAATATTGATACTTTTTTTTTTTTTTTTTTTCTTAGATTTTCACAAATTTTAGAAGGTGATGTTAATTTTGGACCATTATTTATAGCAGAACCAAGTAAATTATTACCAATTTTTAATGAAGCATTATTAATTGCACAAGAAAAGATTGTTGAATTAAATAATATTCAACATATTAAACAAAGTAATTCATTTTCTCAAACATCATCGTCATCATCAGTGATTTTCAACAACACAAGAAATAGAAATATAATAAAGAGAAATTGTAGAATTAGGGTATGTGATTTACCAAAGTTTAAAGAGATAACACATTCATCATTACCTCGATCAAATGATGTTGGTTTATTTGTTGAATTTCGTGGCACTGTAATTAGGTCGGGTAATACTAGAGTATTAGAGAAAACAAAGAGATTCGAATGTGCTAAATGTTCACACAATTTTCAAGTTACCATTGATTTCGAACAATTCAATCAATACAGTGTGCCAAAGAAGTGTCCGAATCCCGATATCAATTGTGCAAATAGTTACAACTTTAAGCCACTAGAAGCAGTTGGTGAGCATTGCGATTATCAAGAGATAAAATTGCAAGAGCAAATCCATCAATTGGGTGCAGGCTCTATACCAGGCTCGATCATTGTACTACTTCAAGAGGATCTAGTTGACCAATGCCAAGCTGGTGATGATATCATAGTTAGTGGTATTGTAATTAGACGTTGGAAATCAATTAAAAATGAAGAACGTTGTGATATTGAAGTTGTATTATTAGCAAACTATATCAAAGTTATGAATGAACAAAAGTTTGCCGCTGGTATCACCGATGAAATTAGAAGACAATTTGAAGAGTTTTGGCTACAACATGATAAAAACCCACTACTTGCTAGAAATAGAATATTAAAACAAGTTTGTTCTGGTGTTTATGGTTTATTTGTTGTAAAACTAGCTTTGTTATTAATACTAATTGGTGGTTGCAATATTGATGATGCTGAAACTGGTGCAAAGAAAAGAGGTGAATGTCATTTGTTATTAGTTGGTGAACCTGGTACAGGAAAGAGTCAATTCTTAAAATTCGCCGCCAAATTAGCTCAAAGATCAGTTTTAACCACTGGTATTGGTACAACAACTGCTGGTTTAACAGCTGCATCCGTAAAAGAACCTGGTAGTGGTGAAACAGTATTGGAGGCTGGTGCATTGGTGTTGGCAGATGGTGGTGTTTGTTGTATCGATGAATTTAGTGGTATTAAAACAAAAGATAGAGCGACCATTCATGAAGCAATGGAACAACAATCATTATCAATTGCCAAAGGTGGTGTCATAAGTAGGTTACATACTCGTACTAGTATTATAGCTGCAACCAATGCCAAAGGTAGATATGACCCAAATGAAACCCTCACTGTTAATACAAGTTTAGCAACTCCACTATTAAGTAGATTTGATATTATAATTCTTTTAACCGATAATCAAGATCCAAATTGGGATGAACAAGTTTCTGAATTCATTTTAAGACAAGCAATGATTTGTGGTGGTGGTGGTGGTGGTAATAATTTAAACTATAATGGTCAACAACAATCGGGTACTGTGAATAATGATTTTCATGACGATTTTTGGAATTTAGAAATGTTACAATCTTATATTTATTATGTTAAAGGTAGTTTTAGACCACAATTAACAGATGCAAGTAAAAGATTAATTGATGAATATTTTAGGAAACAACGTTCAAGTGTTGCAAAAGCAAATGAATCAAGAACTACGATTAGATTATTGGAGAGTTTAATTCGTTTATCACAAGCTCATGCAAGATTAATGTTTAGAAATACTGTAGAGATACAAGATGCTGTAATAGCCATTTTCATGTTAGAATCTTCAATTGAATCAAATTGTATTTTTGCAAATTTAAATGCACAACATTCAGATTTCCCTGATAATCCCGAAGAAGATTATGACCTTTTAGAAAAAAAAATTAAAAGTTCACTTGGTTTATCAAAATTAGTTTCAAATATTTCACCAAGAAGAATTACAAAACCAAAACCTTCAACTCATAAAACAAATTCAAATTGGGTTAATGAAGATGATAATAATGATGATGATGATGATGATGATGATGATAATGATGAAGAGGAAGGTTACTACTATGAAGAAGGTGAAGATGGTGAAGGTTATGAATATGAATATGAAGAAGAAGAAGAACAAGTTGGTACTAAAGTTGGTAACAAAGTTGATAATAATAATAATAATAATAATAATAATAATAATAATAATAATAATAAAAACAATAATACTAAAGTTGACGAAGAGCCACAACTTGAAGATTTTGAAGATTTACAACAACAAGAACAACAAAAAGAACAACCAGTTGATAATGACGCATTTTTTGAAGAGTTAAATGATTCTATTCATCATGAAATGGAGCAAATGGATGAAAACTGGGAGGTTGACGGAAACGGATCTCCCCTTCCATCTTGGGCTGAAGATACTCAATATTCTCAACCAAAAGAATCAAAACAACAACAACAACAACAACAACAACAACAACAACAACAACAACAACAACAACAACAACAACAACAACAACAACAACAACAACAACAACAACAACAACAACAACAAAATCAGCAGCAATCTGGAGTTCAAGAAAAACATCAAAAAACAGTTGAATCACCTCCAAAACTAACGACACAAGGAAATCCATGTTCAATGGATCAAACACCAATAACTCTATGCCAAGACACACCACAAAAGACTCCACAAACATTTAAACAGCAAACTCCCATACCATCACTTCAACAACAACAACAAAGAGAAATTGAGTTATCTCAAACATCTTCACTTTCTCAATTCGATTCACTTTCCCCATTTCTTCCAAGCGTTAGAAACATACCAATTGTTTCGTCATCATCTAAAGTAACCAATACCTTTGAATCATCATTATCATCAAAAATCAACACCTCCACAATTTCAAAACCAGCTTTATCAACACCTATAGATGATCTTGATGATCTTGATTTCTGCTCTGATATTAGAGGTTCAACTAAACAAAAAACTCCAAACTTTTCATTCAATACCTCGGCCTCTAATAATAATAATAATAATAATAATAATAATAATAATAATAATAATAATAATAATAATAATAATAATAATAATAATAATAATAATAATAATAATAATAATAATAATAATAATAATAATAATAATAATAATAATAATAATAATAATAATAATAATAGTAAAAGTAATAACAAACCAAGTAACAATATCAACAACAATAATAATAATGGAAGTAATCTTTCAGGATTTGATGATTTAAGTTATTTGGAAGATGATGAAATATTTTCATCACAAAAACCAAAGAGTCAAGCAAGTGTTACCAGTAAATTAAATACTAGTATTACAGATAAAATGGTTTCAGGAATTTCAAAACTCAATACTCAAGACAGTGAGCTTTTGTCACAAAGAGCCATCGCAAAGGAAATAGGTGGAGGTGGTGATTGGGGTGACGAAGATGACGACGAAGAATTTTCAATCTTTAGTGAACAAAATAAATCAAACAATGTAAATAGTAATAATAATCAAGTTAATCGAAATGTAGATAATAATAAAAATAATAACAATAACAATAATAATAATATTATTAATAATGATAACACCAATAATAATAACAATAATAATAATAATAACGACAATGAAGATGATAGTCTTGATGATTTTAATTGGTCACAATAAAAAACAAATTAAAATATTTGTATTCTCTTTTTTTAAAATATTTTTTTTAAAATTTTATTTATCTATTTTAAAATATTATTTATTGATAACTATATTGTAAAAGAAAAAAAGAAAAAAAAAAAAAGAACGAATTTAATTGAATATTCTTAAATAAACAATTAATAAGTCTTCTATTAACAACATCAATCGATATTGGTATTACTATATTAAATAAACCTTATTATTATAATTTCATAAAATTTGATAAATTTGATGGTGAAGAAGATATAACAACCCTTCTATGAAGTATTGGTGAAAAAACTTTTGATTTAGTGTTATCACGAGAAGGTGAATACGTTGAAAACTTTTTTAAAACCTTTTTACTATTTCCACTTATACAAAGACTATCGAATGAATCCTCTAAATCTTCATTATTAGATGGATTCTCCACATCACAATTAATAATACTATTTTTATTTTCACGTTGAACAATATTATTCATTATACTATTATTTAAATTACTTCTTCTACTTATAATTATACTATTACTTTTATTATTATTATTATTATTATTATTATTATTATTATTATTATTATTATTATTATTACTATTATTATTATTATTACTATTATTATTATTATTACTATTACAATTACTCGTACAAACTAAACTATTACATTCTTGATAATTATTTATACATTTATGAATAACATTACTATTGTTATTACTATTATTTGTACTATATATTAAAAGTGGTGATGGAGATATTGGTGATGAAGTTGGTGATGTTGCTGTAAATTTTAAACTTGCTAATGATTCTAATAATTGATTGGTTTTAGATAAATTTGATGATGAATTATTATTATATATTTCAACCATTCTCATTTTTCTTTCATATTCCTAAGAAGAAGAAGAAGAAGAAAAAAAAAAAATATATTAATATTCCAATTAAAAAATGAATTAAATAAATAATAAATTAAATATATAGATATATGTGTATACTTTTTTCTTTTGACCAATTGATATTTTATGCATTGCAATCATTCTATGTTGTGAAATGAATACACCTTGTGAACTATTATTTGATGATAAGGATAGCGAAGAATTAAAATAATTAATACCATTTGGTGGTGATGGTGGTGGCGTATATAAAGTAATTCTGTTATCACTTGATAATGTTGGTGATGTCATTGATATTGTAGTTGTTGTTGTTGTAGTGGTAGTTATAACTATATCATTAGCTTTACTACTACTACTACTATTATTATTATTATTATTACTCGTTCTTATTATTGTTTCTTCATAATTGTTATCTATGCTATTTTTATTGTCGCAAAGACTAATACCATTTAAATTTATATTATTTATATTATTTGAATCAATGTTGTTATTGTTGTTGTTGTTATTGTTGTTAGCATCAATAGACATCGTATTCATCATCGTTGATAAATCATTGCCACCAATAAAACCTTTTGAAACAATATCATCACTACTGATACTGTTATTTTGTTGGTTTAAATTTAATGATGTTCTAAATGTTAAAAAGTCTGGAGAGGATGATAAAGGGTCAAACATTTTTTTTTTTATTTTATTATTATTATTTTTCTTTTTTTTCTTTTTTTTATAATTTTAAAAAAAAAAAATAAGATTTTATTTTTTTATTTTTTTATTTTTTTTTTTATATAAAATATTATGTGTTATTATTATCTATTGTTTTGTTTTTGTTTTTGTTTTTATTTTTGTTTTTGTTTTTGTTTTTGTTTTTTTTTTTTTTTTTTGGTTTTTTTTTTTGGTTTTTTTTTTTGGTTTTTTTTTTTTTTTTTATATATAAAAATCAAAAGAGATATCTTTAATATTGTGTGTGTATGTGGGTGTGTGTTTGTGTGTTTGGATTAAGTTTTAATATATAATTTTTTAATAATGGATATATAAAAATTGCGAATAAGATCAAAAAAAGGTATGATTTTGTTTTTTTTTTTTTTTTTTTTTTTTTTTTTGTTAGGCGGGTATGGACGAAAAAAAAAAAAAAAATGAAAATAAAAAAAAAAAAAGGGTGGGACTTTAAAAATTTTTGTTTAGATAATTTATATTAAAAAAAAAAATAAAAATAAAAATAAACAATAATAACAGTTATAAAAAAAAAAAAAAATAGAAACAAAGCAAAAATTGCCAACAATTGACAAAAAAAGTCAGGACAAAGAAAAAATTAAAAAAAAAAAATCAATAATTTTATATTTGTTGGGCAGTTTGCGAGCCTATTTTTGCTATTTATAAGATATTTTTTTTAAAAAAAAAAAACGTTAGTTGATATTATTTTTTTTTTATTTATTTTTTTTTTTTTTTTTCTCAAAAACCATCAAAAAAAAAAAAAACAGATTCGAAGCTTTTTTTTTTTTTTTTTTTTTGTCCATTTTTTGTTTTATTTTATTTTATTATTCTTTATAAAAAAAAAAAGAATAATAAATTGTTAATTAATATTAATAATTATTAAATAGTTTACATTTATATTAAATATCGTATTCATTATATTTTGAAACTTATACAAAAAAATAAAAATAAAAATAAAAAATTATTAAGAAATCTCACCCCTTTAATATTTTCAATACAAAAAAGGTAAAAAATTATAAAAAAAGTTTATTAATTCATTCAAAAAGTTGTCATTCAATTCAAACAATTCATAAATATATTTCCTTTTTCTTTCTTGCATATTTGTTATAGGTCGTAATTTTTTTTTTTTTTTTTTTTTTTTTTTTTTTTTTTTTTTTTTTTTTTTTTTTCCAAAAAATCAAAGGGGGCCCCCTTGGGTTAATTTGGCAACCAAAAAAAAAAATTTTTTTTTAAATTTTTTTTTTTAAAATCCAAGGGTTTTAAAAAAAACCAGTAAAAATTTTTGGCAAAAAGCCTTTTGAATTGGGGACCCTTTTTTTTTTTTTTTTTTCCCAATTTTTTAAATTTTTCAAATTTTTTTAATTTTTTAAAAACCCCCCCCCCCTCCTTTAGGGGGAATTTTTTTAAAAAAAAAAAAAAAAATTTTTTTTTTTCGGCCAATAACAAATCAAGGAAGGTTTTTTTTTTTTTTTTTTTAAAAAAAACAAAAATTTTTTTCTTTTTTTTTTTATTTTTTAGTTTATACATATGTATAAATTTTATATGGGAACTATATCAAATTTATTTTTATAACACTATAAATATCCAACCACACTTTTATTTTTTTTTTTAAAAAAAAAAAAAAAAAAAAAAAAAAAAAAAAAAATATCAAACCACACACACCATTATCATTTTTTATATAAATCTTTATTTGTTTTTTTATTTATTTAATTTTATTTTTTAAAATTTTATACACTTTATTTTTATTTTTGTTTTTTATTTGATTAATAGCTTATTTTTTTAATTTTTTTTTTTTTAATAAATATTATTACATAGCGTACAATAAAAACGATAAAAACTATTAAAATAATAATAATAAATAATAATAATAATACTAATAAAAAAAACAATATTATTTAAACTTAAATTTTATTAGAAACAATAGCATAAACCTTTTGTATTATATAATTTTAGTAACAACAAATCAAACAATAAAATATCAAAATCAAAATAAAAAAAGAAAAAACAGTTGTAATAATAAATAATATTGGTAATAATAGTAGAAATAATAATAAAAATTAGAAATGGCAACAGATAATGAAACATTAAATGATGTTTTAGGATACATTACAGATGTTTTATTATGTCTTTCAATTGTTGGTTCATTCTTTACAATTTTCACATTTATGATATTTCTTTTTCTTTTTCTTTTTCTCTCTCCCCTAATTATAGTTACTAATAGGCAATTCATTATAAAATATTAATAATAATAATAATTATATAGGTTATTTACAATCAGATTTACCAGTTTTCCTTGGTTTCTTTGTACCAGGTTTATTAACAGTTTGTGCAAATGCAGTAATTTTCTTCTTTATTGCAAGAGAAATTCATGATACTTTAAAGAATGCCCCAAGAACAGACAAAAAAGAAAAATCAAAAGAATTTAGAGTTTACTTTTCAATCTTTGTTTCAATTGGTTTATCATGGATCTTTGGTTTTATTATGACTTTCTTTAGTAGTGCCAGTGTTTTAGGTTATATCTTTTTAATTTTATTCTCTGTTACAACACCATTACAAGTAATTATCATTTATAAAAAAAAAAAAAAAAAAAAGAAAACAAAAAAGAAAACAAAACAAAACTAAATTAACACACTTGAAATTATTTTTATTATTTATAGGGTTTCTTAATTTTTATTTCATATTGTATAAATGATAAAGTTTTAGCAACTTATGCAAGAGGTTTCAGATCAATTGGTATTCCAATTTTCAACAGATGGGTCAATATTGATGATAGCACCAAAAGAGGTAATACTTCTACAACTGGTTCTAATACTTCAACTGATAAGAGTGACAGATCTGAAAATATTTCATCTGATTCATCAATCTCTATCAAAGCACCAAGAAATAATTAAATTTGATTAGTTTGTTTATTAGAAGAAGAAAAAAAAAAAAAAAAAAAAACAAAAAAAAAAAAAAAAAAACCAAAAAAAAAAAAAAAAAAAACAAAATATAATATAATATAATATAATATATACACAAAATTTAAATCGATTTTTTAAAAAATAAATAAAATGTACCTATATTAAAAAAAAAAAAAAAAAAAAAAAAAAAAAGATAAATAATTTTATAATTAAATTATTTAATTGTTTTTTATTTTTTTTTATTCATTTTTTTTATTTTTTTTATTTTTTTTGTGAAAATATATATAATAGTAATAATTAGATTAATAGCAAAGATATACTAACACAAACACACATTCAAAAAAGAAACACCTTTTTGATTTTTTTTATTTTTTTTTTTTTTATTTATTTATTTTTATTTAATTAATTTTTTTTTTCATTAAAACAATTATAGATTTATATTTATATCACCACATCATACATCAAAATAATAATAATAATACACACCCTTTTATTATTTAAAAGTTAAAAAAATCACTCTAAAATTAGAATTATAGTTTTATAAAAATTATAATCAAATATAATATTAGGTGAATTAAAAAAAATAAATAAATAAAAATGCCATCACAATTATTAAATACAGTTTTATCATATTTAACTGATATATTATTAAGTTTATCAATAGTTGGGTCATTTTTAACAATATTTACATTTATGCTTTACCCAAAATTAAGGTCATATCCAATAAAATTGATAATATATTTATGTATGTCAATTGTGTTTTCATTATTCTTTTTTGAGATATCATTCAGGTCATCAAATTCGTTATTTTGTATACCAGCAGCAATTTTGGTTCATTACTTTTTTTTAGCAAATTTCTTTTGGACATTTTCAGTTTCTTTCAATTTCTTTCAAATGATTGTTAAAAGGAATAGAGATTCTGAATTTTATGAAAGATATTATCATTTAATTTCATGGGGAATTCCATTTATAATTATAATTTTTTGTGCAGCATTTAAAAAATATGTTGATAGAGGTGGATTGTAAGTTAAATAATTAAAATTGGAAAAAAAAATTAATATTAAAATAATATTAATTAATTTTTTTTTTTTTTTTTTTTTTTTTTTTTTAGTTGTTATTTAGAAGATCAATACTCTGTTTATTTTGGATTTTTCATGTAAATATTAAATATTTTATTATTATCTTTTTTTTTTTTCTAAAATTTGTTTTTATTTTTTTATTTTTAAAAAAAAGGCCAGGAGTAATTATTGTTTGTTCAAATATATGTATTTATGTATTTGTTGCAAAAGAAATTTATAAAACTTTAAGACATACACCAACACAAAAACGTCAAACGGTTAAAGAATTTAGAGTTTATTTTTCAATTTTTGTATCAATTGGAAGTTCATGGATTTTTGGATTTATTTATATGTTTTCAGATTCAAATTCAATTATTGGATATATATTTTTAATTTTATTTTCAATTTCAACATCATTACAAGGATTTTTTATTTTTATTTCATATTGTTTAAATTATAAAGTTTTTGCTCATTATTCAAGATCTTTCACACAATATGGGGTTTCATTCTTTAAAAGATGGGAAAATTTGGATGGTGAAACAACACAATCTGGTCCAACTGGTACAACTGATTCATCATCAACAATGACTTCAACAACAACAACAACAAATGTTTATTCTGCATAAATTTTTTTAAAAAAAAAATAAATAATAAATAATTATAACCATTTTTTTTATTTTTATTTTTTATTTATTTAAGTAATATACACCAATCAATATTTGGATGAATTGTTTTTGAATCATTTGAAGTTGAAATAGACATATGACCAGAAAAGAATTCTGTATCATATTCTGTACCATTATCATCGATTAAGACTGGAACAGAGAGGAAACCTTTTGGAACTTCATTAGTATCAACAAATATCCATTCTGTTGTTAAATTTCCACAAATACCTCTATCGTATTTTTCTTTATTATTGCCTACCCATTTACCATTGTTATTGAATACACAAAATGCAGTGATCCAACCTGATAAATATCTTGGACCAGAACCACCACCTACTACATGAACAATACAATTCCACCAGCATGTATCAGGGTTACCATTAACAGAATCAATTATATTATCAATGATTGGATGAAGTAATTCAGTCCAAGAGTTCATACAATTTCCATCTGGATTACCATCGAAATCAAATTCTTTTAATTTTTCAATTCTATTTTTAATATCGATCCAATCATTAATTGTACCTAAAACTGTAACCTCTGGTAAAGAACATCTTAGTGACATTTTATATTCAAAGAAATTTTTAACTGATGCCATCAATGCAATTGAAGCTGCCATTGTATCATTTGGAGTTGATGTTGTGAATGGTTTATTAGCCCATTCTCTAATTGATGGATCTTTAATATTCTTTTCAATTTGTTTTGTCATTAAATTTGTAAGTTGTTCATAGTTTGCTGTCATTAATGTACCACCACCAACTACTTCTAATTGTTTCTTTCCTTCGAAATCAACTATCTTGTTTCTTAACTTTTCAGAGTTTTCATTCAAATATAATGAAAATTGTACTAAAATTGCAATCCAAACATCATCAGGTTTAATTGTTAAACCATGATGATTATTATATGCTTGAAGGGATGATAAAATAAAAGAATTTCCTCCAACACTTTTTGAAATTCCTTCTTTAATACTTGTTCTTACTATTTTTCTCTCTTTTGGTTGAGTTTTAATAAAACTCATTGATGGATCTAAATATAATTGTTTATGATCAAAATCCTTTCCTTTAAATTCATTAAATTCTACATCTGAAACCTTAAATGTTATTGACATTTTCTTTTTTATATTTTTCTTTTTTTTTTTAAAAATAATAAAAGAAAAAAAAAAAAAAAAATATAAATATTAAAATTTTTAAAAAAAAAAAAAAATATCTTGTTCAATGAATCAAAACAGTACCAATTAAAAAATAAATATTAAAAACTTTTTTCAAATAAAAAAAAATATCTTTCTTTTTTTTTTTCTATTTTTGTACAAATTTCTTTTATTATCATTATTATTAAAAATTAATATCTAAACCTAATAAAGATTTTACAATTTCTAATTAATTAATTAAAACAGTATTAAAAAAAAAAAAAAAAAAAAAATAAAAAAAAACTTTTTTTTTTTCTATTTTTATACAAATTTCTTTATTATTAAAAATTAATATCTAAACCTAATAAAGATCTTGCAGTTTCTAATTTTGAATTTGAATTTGTTAAATTTTTAATTCTTGACATTAATTGTTTTGAAACTAAAGATAAATGTTTTGATAAGGTATCATTTTCATTAATTATTTCCCAATATTGATAAGAGAAAGTTTTAGCAGAATCTGTTAAATTATTTTGAACTGGATGATTATGAAATAATTTCTTTGGAATTTGATTTTTCTTTGCATCTATAATTGTTAGAATAATACCTTGAGAAACTAAATCGATACGATCAAATAAAATTTTAGAGAATTTTTCAATCTTTTGAATTTTCTCAGAAGGTTCTTCATTCTCATTTGTAATCATTTTAATTGTTTCTTTAACATCATCATAATGACCACTTAATAAAATTGCCCAAACATCTTTTTCATGTTTAATAACTTTTGGTGAACGAAGTGATAATCTTGCCAATGTTATATACCACTCTGTCTTGATTTTATACATTTTACCTGAATTTTCAAATTTCAATACACAGCCCTCAATTAACTTCATTTGTTTTACAAGTTCAACTAATTCAATTGTACTTTTACATGATTTAAATAACGATTGATCAGATGTTGTATCGATTAAATCCACCATTGGTATATTGAATGCTGTACATGTTTCTTGCAACTCTTTCCATTTTAAATATTCACCAGTGTGATTATTTCTAAGTGCTAAACATCTTAATCTCTCCTCACCATAGTATAATATAATTTGTTGTTTTGATGAACTATATTCAAATAGTGGTGTATACCCTAACTGAATCCATTTCATTGAGAAATCATTATATTTAACTAACCCAATAGCTTCAATTCTATTCACATAATCATTTAACATTGTACCTAAATCACTTATACCTTGTTTTGATCCCCAATAAACTTGACCTTTATTTAACATTGGTGCAATTAACGATCCATCAATTTTATCCATTAAAATATATGGTTCATTTAAATCAATAAATTCCTATTTTGGAAATAAAATAAAAAATTAAAATTTATTTAAAAAATATTTAAAATTAATTAATTATTATTTACTACTTACAGCTTTAACTTCTTTAAATTCATTTATATTAAAAAATTTATGTAATTTTCTACATAATAATTTTTCTGTTTTTAAATCAAATATTAAACCTCTACATTCTCTTCTACAACGTAAAAGGAATTGTTTCTTTTGATCTGGTTCTGATAATGGATCTGGAAATGATTCATCTGATAATGAATCATAATTAAAAACTATTGTATCATCTCTAATTGATTCTCTAAATCCTGATACTCCTTTTATACATTCTCTTACATCATCTATTGTTAACCCTAAAGGATAATAATTTTTATTTCTTTCTCTATAAATTTCTTCTTCTGTTTGTTTTAATTCCATTTTTGATTTATTTTATTTTTTTTTTTTTTTTCTAAACAAAAAAATTAATTTTAAGTTAAAACTGTTTCTTTTTTTTTTCATTTTTTTTCCAATTTTTTTTAATTTTTTTTTTAATTTTTTTTTGTAAAAATCTAAGAAACTAATCATAAAAAAAAAAAAAAAAAAATAAAATGTGGAAAAAAAAAAGATAAAAATAACTTTTTTTTTTAAAAAGTCTGAAAAAAAAACAGTAAATAATCACTGAGGTACCTTATAATTATAAAGCATCAGTATTTTTTTTTTTTTGTTTCATACTTTTTTTTTTTTTTTTTTTTTTATTTTATTACGTGCGAACCAAACTTTTTTTTTTTTTTTTTTTTTTTTTTTATTATTCACTTTTTTTTTTTTTTTATTCACTTTTTTTTTTTTTTTCTCCTCTCCAATGAATACACATACAATTTTAATTCACTATCACCAATACAAGGTGTAGTGTAAATTCAAATAAAATAAAAATAAAAAATAAAAATGACAAAATTTAAAAAAAATATTGATGGAACACCATTACTTTCATCAACATTTATAAATGATCAAAAAGATGATGAATATTATAGTATTTATGGTGGTGGTGATAACAGTGCAGGGAGTAGTAATAGTGTTGGTGAAATGAGTCCAACAATTACTTCATCATTAATTAATTCATCTGATAAGAATTCATCAGATTTATATAATCAACAATTAAATTATAATACTATAAATATAAATAAAAATAATAATTCAAATATCAATAATAATAATAATAATAATTATAATTACGATAATGATGAACAAGATAATAAAAATTATTTAGAATCAAGTAGTGATAAAATTTTTTCACTATTTTATAATCAATCTATACTCTATCAAAATTATTATACAGATTGTAGGATTTTAGTGATAACAGGTGAAAAAGATGTTGTAAGAATTTCATTAGATGAATTGTTTATTATAATTGAAGAAATTAGAAAATTCGATCCAACTTTATCTTCAACAATACAAATTAATCCACCAACTACAACAACCACAACAACAACAACTACTACTACAAATAATAATAAAAATAATAAAAATAATAATAAAAAAGTAAATAATGAAAAGATTAATTTAATAATTCAAGAATATTTTAATAATGCAGAAAAAAGTTTTTGGATTGATATTTATGGATTACAAGATGATGAATTAATTACATTATGTAAAGCATTAACTATTCATCATTTAAATGTTGAAGATATTTTATCAAATGATACAAATGAAAAATGTGAATCACATGATAATTATTTATTCATTGCAACTTCTGAAATGGGTAGACATTCAACTAATGCTTCAAAGAATAGAGGACTTTACAAACCAAATCATTATACAAATAATAAACAACAACAATATTCCTCTTCTTCAACTTCTTCATATATAAATAATAGAAATAGAAATAATAATAATAATAATAATGAAAATAATATTTATAAAGAATTAATTGAAAATTTCTTTTATATGTTTTTATTTAAAAGAATAATTTTCGTATTACATTCTGTAGAATTGGATAGTTTTAATGATGTTTTCAAATCATTTAGACATTTAAAGAATGAAAAGAAATTTTTAACATCTCCAGAATGGGTACTTTGTAATTTCTTGGATTCAATAAATGATTTAATATCTTTGGAAAGTGATAGAATGATGACGGAAATTTCAAAATTGGATGAATTGTGTGATTTAAAAGAATCTGATAATGATGATGGTGATGATTATTATTATGATGATGATGATTTTAATAATAATACAAAGAGAAGGAATAAAGGTTTTATCAATAAAATTTTAAATTTCTTTAATGACGGTGGAGGTGGTGGTAGTGATAATGGTGGTGGTGGTGGTGGTAAAAGTGATGATTATATAAATTCAACTGAATTATATATTAGAATTGGTAAAGCATCAAAAAGAAATACAAATATTTTATCAAACTTATTTAATAAGGATGTTTTATTATCATCATTATCAAGACAATCATTCAGTTTAAGGGATACTAAAATATTTGTATTACATATTAATAATAAATCAAAACGTTTAAAAGAGAGAATTAAATTATGTGAAGAACTATTGGAGGGTATTCATGCCAATTATATAAATAAAGTATCCCTTGTATTAAATGAAGAATCTCATGCTCTAACTATTAGTATGAAGAAATTTGCAAATTACAGTTTGGTTTCTTTTCCACTAATACTCATTGCTACAATATTTGGAATGAATTGTAGAGTACCTGGAATGATTGGATTTTTGGAAGAAGGTGAATCTGGTGTAATCTATTTTTATATTATTATTTTATCAATGTTAATTATTGGTATTTTAACTTCTTATTTATATAAGAAAATTGGTTGGATTGAATGAAATAGTTAAAAAAAATTAAAAAAATGTCATTACCAAAAAAAAAAAAAAAAAAAAAAAAAAAAAAAAAAAAAAAAAAAAAAAAAAAAAAAAAAAAAAAAAAAATCATTACAATTCATATTATATCAAATAATTAAATAATTAAATAAATAAATCCAATTAAACAAATATTATTATAATATTAAAAGTCAACATGTCCCCAAATAATTTAAAAAAAAGATAAATGGGTGGACAGAATTTAAAATAGTAATTACTTTTTTTTTTTACTTTTTCTAATTTTTTTTTTTTTTTTTACTTTTTCTAATTTTTAATAAAAAAAAGTAAATGAATTAACTGTGTAGTTAAATTTAATTTGGATAATTTTATTTATTTTTTTTTTAAATTTCATTTTTTCAAATATTCAATTTTTACACTAAAAAAAATAAAAAATTTACCAACCAAATCAATTTTTTTTTTAAATTATTAAAATTATTGAAAATAAAAAAAAAAAAGTTCAAAAGACATAATGTTTTTTTAAATTTAAAAATAAATTTAAATCATTGTTAAAAAAAAAAAAAAAAAAAAAAAAAAAAAAAAGAAAAATAGAAAAATAAAATGAAAATATATTTTTTTTTCTTTTTATACTTGGAATCTCGGATTTGATTTTTTTCATCAATATTTTCAATCAACCACATAAAATTTCAAATAAAAGTTAACAATTTTTTTTTTTTTTTTTTCAGTCAATTACCCCTTTATTATTTAAAAAAATCTCAAAGTATGAAATTCTCAATTATTATTTTATTTTTCAGTAGTGCTATTATTATTTTTTTATTTTTTTTTTTTATAATTTTTTTTTTTAAATAATTTTTGATTACTAATATTTTTTTTTTTTTTTAATTTATCACTAATAATTTTTTTTTTTTATTTTTTTTTTTTTAATTTTTGATATTTTAAAATTAAAAATTAGTCCAGTATCCATCACGAATTTTACAACAAAAAAAAAAATAAAAAAAAAATAAAAAAATAAAATAAAATTTTTTTTTTTTTTATCACAGATTGCTTTCCCACCTGTCATCATAAAGAATCATTATCGTTAATATTAATATTAATCACTAACCCAGTTATTTTTTTTTTCATTATAATTTTTTTTTTTTTTGACACAAATATAACCTTTTTTTTTTTGTTTTTTTTTTTTTTTTGCAAACAACAATAATAAAAAAAAAAAAAAATCCAACATGTCATCCGAAGACGAAGAAACATCAACTATTCTTCAAGAAGAAGAAATTGATAATAATAATAATAGTAATAATAATAACAATAATAATAATAACAATAATACTAATAAAAACTATATCAATAATAATATTCCAATTCAATCTATTAAAGGTAGATCGGGTATACATAGAAGTTTGTCAACATTAAGCGATGATTCATATCACCATCATCACCAAAAACAATTAAATTCTAGCAACAACCAATTTTTTTTAAATAAAAATTTTGAAATTAATAATAATATTAACAACCACGACGATAATATCAATAATATCAATAACAATATTATTAATAATAACAATAGTAATAATAATACTACAACGACAACAACTACAACAACTACAACAACAACGACAAATTCAATAGAAAGAAATAGTGCAACAATAGCAAAAGAACAATTACAAAATCAATTATTAAGTTCTATTACACCAAAAACATCAATTAGAAAGAAATCTACATCATCGGTTGCACCAGTTGCATTGACAAAGGATTATTTATCACAATTTAGTGAAGACGAAGCATCTGAATTTACAACTAAAGGTGCACCAATTAAACCATACAAATTAACAAGGAAAATGTCAAATCTTAGTAATAGTAGTGCTGCTTTAAGTATTGTTTCATTTAGTCAATTAGATGTTCACGATTCTGATTTATTATTGTCAAATTTTAATAAACTCTCTGTAGAACAACAAGAACAAATTCGTGCATCATCACCTAATAAGCAACAACAACAACAACAACAACAACAACAACAACAACAACAACAACAACAACAACAACAACAACAACAACAACAACAACAACAACAACAACAACAACAAGGTGCAGAACATTTACAATTGCAACAACAAATTAAACAATTACAAGAGCAATTGCAATTACAACAACAATTATTACAAAAACAACAACTACAAATACAACAACAATTATTGCAAAAACCAAATGATACTATTATACCACCACTACCAACAACAACAACAACAACAACAACAAATGAAAATAGTTATGGTGATGAAAAATTCATTATTAAAGAAAGAAGAACAACTTCAATTTTAAATAATATAAATAATTTCGATTCAACTGAAGTTTCATCTGCATCTGATTCTGATACTGATCAACCAATTAATACACCATCACCACAACAACAACAATTACAACAAAAGCAACAACCATCTTCTTCTACTTTTCCACAAGATAATGAAAAACAACAAGATGCTAATGATAATAAATCAAAACCATTAAATAATAATAGTAATAATAATAATAATAATAATATATTTATAAATGGTCATTATGTTGATAAAACTATACCAATTAATTTTAATGTTGGTGGTACATTATTTGCAACATCATTACGTACGATTTCATTATATCCAAGATCATTACTTTTCAAGATTGTTGAATTACAAATTGAATTAATATTAAAGGATGAAGTGATTTTCATTGATAGAAGTCCAGTTTATTTTGGGGTAATATTAGATTTCATTAGAAGTGGTACTTATAATGTTACTCCAAATATTAGTACTAAAGGTATCCTTCAAGAATCAGAATTCTTTCGTATGGATCAATTGTCCACATTGATAAGGGACGAACCTGAATTAACAAGAACCGAAGTTGTAAATATTATAAACTCTTGTTATGATTTCCCCAGATTTAGAGGAATGTGGTTATGTAAAATAAATTTCTCAGGTTTAGAACTCTCTTGTGCCCTATTCGAATATTCAAATCTTACAGGTTGTCTCTTTAATTCTTCATTCATAACTAAAGCAAATTATCAAGGTTGTAAATTAGATTGTAGTAGTTTTAAATATAGTAAAGCTGATAGTGCAAACTTTTCAAAATCTTTAATTACAAATTCAAACTTTTCAAATGTCATTGGTTCAGAGATCACTTGTATCGGTGGTAATTTCACAAATTCAAAACTTTCAAATAGTACTCTAAGCTGTAGTGATTTCACTAGTTCAACTTTTAAAGGTGCTCTCATTGATGGTGTTGATTTTACAAATTGTAATCTCACAGATTGTGATTTTCGTGGTTGTGTTTTTAGTTCAACTACAAATTTTAGTGGTTCAATTTTAAAAGGTTGTTTATTCGATGAAAATTCACTTTCAATAGCTACAAATAAAAAAAGTTGGAAAAAACCAAAAAGTGTTAGATTAAGAAATAAAATTTCAATTCCTCATGTTTAAAAATATATAAAAAAAAAAAAGTGGAAAAAGGTAAAAAGAAAAATTATTCTTTTAAGTATCATTTAAAAATTATACTTTAAAAGAAAGAAAAAAAAAAAAAAATATTTATTCATTGTATATTTAAAAATAAATAAAAAAAAACAAATAATTTTATTTAATTTTAATATTTTTATAAATTTTTTTATTTTTTTCATTCTACAAATATGTGTGTGTATGCTATTTGCATTCAATTATTTTTTTTCCAAAAATATGAAAATAAAAAAATAAAAAAATAAAAAAATAATTCTTTTATGACTTCAAATGGTGATAATGGAAGAGATTATGAAAGAGAAGCGAATTTATATTAAAAATCAAATAAATTTAATGATTATTATTCTCAAGGTGGTGGCAGTGATATTGAATTACCAAAACCATCAGAGTTAAGTGAATTGGAGATTGTATCAGGTTTATCAAAACAATGGTGGTTATATCGTTCAATTGATAATAATCATTTAATGATAAATCATAATGAAAAAGTACCACAATCATCAATCAATGGAAATAAAGAAAAACAAAAACAAATTGCAATTGGATAATTAAAAAAAGGTAATAATCAAAATAATGAAAAAATTAATACATAAAAAATAAAAATGAAAATGAAAGAAAGAATTTAATTTTTTTTTTTTTATTTATTTATTTATTTTTATTTTACCAAAATTTAATATTAATATTTTTATAATCTAAAATAAAAGCTAATAAACATAAAGCAAAAGTATAAGAAGTAATGATAATCATTGATTGTTCAACTGGTGCATAAATTGTTTTCATTGAGAAATTAATTAAACCAGTTAAGATGTTACCTAACAAAAAGATGAATAGTTGATTACGATTGATTGATTTTGCAATTACAGATGCATTATGATTACCAGTGATCAATGTAATGAGTATATTTATTGAGAAATTGAATAAATTTATTGATAGAATTGCCAATACATAACCTAAATTTGCCATTCTTCTTGAAGTTTTGTCAATATAGATTTCACATAAAATCCAAAGAATATAGAAAACAATTGAAGAGATTAATAATTTAGTTGCAAATTTTCTCCATTCTGTCAAGCTTGATCTAACTTTAAATAATTCTGTACCGATTTTAGTACCAATTAAATAAATTGCTAAATAACCAACAAAACTACAAATACCTTCTTTATTCATTGAAATTAAATTATCACGTGGATGATTGAGAATATAATCTGTTAATCCAAAACTATTCAATAGGAATTGATATACACAAATGAGTACTACACCTAAAATCGCTGAAATATTTGCATTAAATTTTAAGAATGCTAAAGAGATTGAAACAAAACCTAATGTAAAAAAGAAATTCCAATGTAATCCATACTCTGAAACATGTTCTTGATAATTTATTGATTTTGTTAATATCATTCTAACAAATCCTAATATCATTAATGGTGCTTGTGCTTTAACTTGATGCCACATTAATGAACTTCTACTTAATACTTGTTGTTGTTGTTGTTTTAAAGCGGATGATGATGATGATGATGATGATGAAGTTTTATTTATTTTATCATTATCGTCTTCTTCCTCTTCTCTTTTCTTTTTTTGTTGTTTTTCAATTAAAGATGATCTTGATTGTCTTGAAACTAAAGCACCTGATAATACAACTGAACCAACGCCAATATCCATTAATGAGATACCATAAGTTTCAGTTTTACCTAATCTTCTTGGGAAAACTTGAAAATCAACTGCTAAAATACAAATACAAGTTGCTGCCATTACAAATGCTCTATATTCTTCAAGAAATCCTTTTCTCATTGAATTTAAATTTAATAATGTTTCTTTTGGATTTTTAAAATAAATTGTAACATTTTTTCTATATTTTTTTTTTTTTTTTTTTTTTTTTTTTTTAGAACTAATAATTAATAATAAAATAATAATAAAAAAAATAATAAATAAATAACTTACTGTGCAAACATTGGAACTACTAAACATGTAATAAGCATACCAACAATTAAAAATGGTGTTAATTCTGTAAAAGTGATTGCTGATATAAATGGTACTATAATAAAAAAAAATTCTAATATAAATCTGAGTGCCAATGGTAATGGGAATTTGTCATTGTTGAAAAATGTTGCAAATACTACTCTTTGAAATAATACAGATATCTATTTTTTTTTTTAAAAAAAAAAAAAAAAAAAAAGAAAAGGTGTTAATTAAAATGATAAAATAATAAAAATAAATAAATAAATAAATAAATAAATAAATAAAAAAATAAAGATAACATTACTGGCATTAAAGTTAAAATGAAACATGTTTCAAAAAAGGTAGATCCATCATTACCTGAAACAAAATTTTGATGATCATTTTTATATTGATCATCCATTTTTTTTTTTTTTAATATGCAAGGTGTGAAGTTTTAAAAAAAAAATAAAAAATAAAAAATTATAATGAACATTTTTTTTTTATCTTTTTTTTTTTTTTTAATTTTTTTTTTTTTTAATTTTTTTTTTATTTTCCCATATAAATTAAAGTGGTCAAAAAAAAAAAAAATGAATATTAATTCTTATGTTAGAAATTTGTGAAATATTGTAATGACAAAATTATTAATATTTTTAATAAATAATAAATAAATAATTCCTTATTTTTTTTTTTTTTTTTTTTTTTTTTTTATTTTTTTTTAACATGCCCTAATTAAAAAAATAAATTGGGCTTAAAAAAAAAAGAATAAAATGGGGATTAATAAAATCGAATTGGAAGGCATTGAAGACGTCATCCTCTTAAAACCGGGCTTAAAAAAAAAGTTTAAAAATTTGATAAAAAAAACGGCTTGCGAAGTGTTTTTTTATTTTACGAAGTGTTTTTTTTTTTTTTTTTTTTTTTTTTTTTTTTTTGATTGGATAGAATTAAAATTTTAATATTCCATTTTTTTTTTTTTTTTTATTTAAAAATAAATATTTCCAAATAGTAGTAATAAATAAATAAAAAAATAAAAAATAAAAATAAAATATATTTAAAAAAATAAATTAATAAAACTAAAAATAGTAAAATAAGTTGGAAAAAAAAATAAAAAATAAAAAAATAAAAAATTAAAAATAAAAAAACTGCAAAGGACATAAAAAAACAAAAAAAAAAAAAAAATAAAAAAATAAAAATCGATCTTTATAATAATTTATATATTTTAATCCCTAAACAAAAATAATAGTTAATACGAAAAAATAGATAATTTATTTAGTAATAATTTTTTTTTAAAAATATAAATAATAAGAAAAAAAAAGAAAAAAAAAAAAAAAAAAAAAAATTAAATACAATAAATGGATATAGTAAATGATTTAGTATCATCAATATCATCAATATCATCAGAAGCAGCAGAAGAAGAAGCAATAAGAGATGAATTAAGAAATGATAAAGGTGGTTTAATAGCAGGTATTTTCGTATTAACACTAACAGCATCATTTGTGCCATGGTTTTTAACAAAAGCAAAGATTACAAATTTAGTTTCAGTTGTTTCAATTTTAACATGTTTATCAGCAGGTGTTATCATTGGTGCTGGTTTTAATCATATCTTACCAGATGCAGCGGAAGAATTTCAATCATATGTAGAGGCAGTGGCACCAGATAATAAATATGGTGATTTCCCATTCGCTCATACAATTACAATTGTAACAATGTTTGCATTAATTTGTGTTGATAAAATTTTAGTTAGTGGTGGTCTAGATGGTGAAGCCGACCACAATCACATGGACTTAAGTCAACATAACCATCCAAGTCCACATGCTGCTGGTGAAATTGATTTAAATATTTATACAAATGGTGACGACGACGACGATGATGTAAATGAAGATCAAGAAGAGGATAGCACAAAAGATGATGAAAAAGAACATGGTCATGGTCATGGTCATGGACATGGTCATAATAGTAGTAATAGTAGTAGTAATGGTCATGGACATGGTTTAAAAAAAAAGAAAAAATCAAAAAAAGAGCATGGTCATGGTCATAATCATGATCATAGTTCAAATGGACATAGTCATAAGGATGAGAAGGATAGTGAGAAAGTAAATGTTTCAAGTAAAAGTAAAGCATGGGTATTCTTAGTTGCCCTATCACTTCATTCAATATTTGATGGATTAGGATTAGGATCAGAGACACAAAAAGATAGTTTCTATGGTTTATTAATCGCAGTTTTAGCACACAAATTTTTGGATGGATTGGTATTAGGTATTGCAATTAAATATGCTTATTTCTCTTTCAAATTCAGTTGTATTGCATTGGTATTCGCAGCAGCTATGACACCATTAGGTATTGGTATTGGTATGGCTATATCAAGTGCCTATGAATCAAGTACTGATGCCTATTTAGTTAAAGGTATCATTCTATCAATTACATGTGGTTCTTTTATTTATATCTCTCTCATTGAATTATTACCATCTGGACTTTGTCAAAAAGGTTGGCCAAAATTAAAATTGGCCGTTGCTTTCCTTGGTTATTCCGTTATGGCAATTCTAGCTCTTTGGGTTTAAAAAAAAAAATATCTTATTTAATTAGATCGATTGGAAAAAGACAAGAAAAAAAAAAAAAAAAAATTTAAAATTAAAATAAATTTTAAATAATATAGTAGTTATGAGTAATAACTTCAATATTATTTTATTGTATAACTTGTAAACATAACAAAATAATAAATTTAGAATAGTTGTGTATTTTTTTTTTTTAAAAGTTTATTTATAGTTGGTTGGATATTTTTTTTTTTTTTTTTTTTTTTTTTTTTCTATTATTATTATTATTTTTTATTTTTTTTTTTTATTTTATTTAATCTTCATCATCATCATCATCATCAATAACTCTTCTTTTAACTTTCTTTGTTGATACAATTAAATCTTCATCTTCATCTTCATCATCATCAAAATCTTGTTTACGGGATTTATTATTTTTATTGTCATTACTATTTTTATTTTCTTTTTTCTTTGATTTATTATCACCATCGGAATCACTTTCAGATTCACCACTTTCAGAACCATCATCATCAGAACTATCGGAACCATCATCATCACTTTCTTTGTAATCATCATCTTCCTCATCTTCATCATCGTCGACAACGAAATCATCACCTTTTTCATTACGATAACTATCGTAATCATCGTCATCATTTTCTAGATAAGAGGCGGTTAGAGAACCACTTTTACCACCTCTACCTCTATTAGGTCTATAAGAGTCATCCTTTTGCTTCTTTTTCTCTCTCAATGCATCCAATAATTCTTTTTCACGTTTTTCTTTCTCTTTCTCTGGATCCAATGTAGTGTGAATTGATTTGATTTTACTGACTTTTACAGTTCTCTTTGCAACATTCTCAGAGAGACGTTGATGAACTTTACTCTTAATATTGGTTGGTCTAATACTTAATCTTGAATCGATTTTACCCTCACACTCTATGAAACCATCTTGAGATGAGTAAACATAGAATTGTTCATTCTGTAATGGTTGTTCCTTTATCTCCAATACTTCATTACCAATATATAGATGTGATGATCCATCTGACCATGTCACCAATCTTGTATTACTCTCTTTTGCTGGTCTACCATTTAAATCCAATCCCCATCTCCATCTAATCACTGATTCAACATTAAATTTACTCTTTTCATCACCATTCATTGCTTCTTCATCTTCAAATGTTATTGGATCAAATGGTTTTGGTTGAATTCCTAAAATATTTAATAATTTTAATTTCATAATCTAAAAAAAATAAATAAAAATTAATATTTTTTTTTTTTTTTTCATTTTATATTAATATGTACAATAAATTCTTTTTTTTCTTACCTTTTGTGCTGGTAAAACATTTGAAGTTTCTATATGAGTTAATGTGATTGGGTCACGAATTAATTCAGGTTCTTCTTCTTCCTCCTCTTCACCTGCACCAGTTGCAAAATCAAGGTTTTCATTAGCATCTTCCATTGTTTCATCCTCTTCTGTTGAATGACGATTTTTATTTTTTTTACTCTTTTTTTTCTTTTTTTTATTACTATATTCTTCATCCTCTTGATCTTCTTGTTGTTCTTCTTGATCTTGATCTTCTTTATCTTTTTTACTTTTATTTTTTTCATTATCACTATTTACATTATCATTTTCTTCAAGATCTTTATCACCAAATAAATCATCATCATCATCATCACCATCATTGGCATCATTATTATTATCTTCATCATTTTTTGTTGTTACATTTTTATCTTGATTTTCATTTTCTTCCTCTCTATTATTATTATTATTATTATTTTCATTGTCGTTTGTAGTCTGTTTTGAAGATTTATCAACAAATGTACCTTCTAAAATTTGTCTTTCATCCTCTTCTCCAAAATCATTCATTCTAAATTAATGTATTTTGAAAGAAAAAAAAAAAAAAAAAAAAAAAAAAAGAGTTTGTGTATGTATATATATATATATAATATATATATGAAAAAATAGTTATTGTTAATTTAAGTTTTTAAGAAAATAAAAAAAATAAAAAAAAAATTTGAAAATTGAAAAAATTGAAAAAATTAATTTTTTTTTTTTTCCAAAAATATAAATGTTTTATTTTTTTTTTTTTTTTTTTTTTTTTTAAATTTAGAAATGCGAATGTGATCAATTGGAAATTTGATTTGTTTTTATTATTAATTTTTTATTTTTTATTTTTTTTTTTATTTAATGATTATGGGCATTTGTGATATGAGTTGCATTATTATTATTAATATCTGAAGCAGTACGTGGTATGGTAACTTCATGATTTTCTCTATTAACATAACTGAGATTATTATTCTCTCTATAACGTGTTGAAGTAACTGAATCAACATTGTAACCTTGATTAAGACCAATACGATGTGATTCACGATAGTATTCAGATGGAACGTGATCTTTAATATCAGGAATTGGTTCAGCCTTGTAATTGCTTCTATAATCTGCATATAAGGTAGATTTCTTCAATTCCATATGTCTTCTCCATGAAATGAATGCGGATATCATACCAACGAGCACTAATAAACCACCCAAAACTGACCCAACTATAATACCAGCCAATGTACCACCTGCAATACCATTACCTTTAGTATTCCATAGGTTTGTACCATTCATTGGATATAAACCAATATTTGATCCAGCAATATGTCCATTCTGGAATGCCTGTGCATTTGTAGCTGAATAAGAGTTATATCCAACTATTTAAAATAAAAAAGTTAGTACTAATTTTTTTTTTTTTTTAAATTATATTTTAATTCTATAAATAATTATTGTTTTTTTAAATTTACATACGTTTATAACTACCAGGTGTTCTTGCTAAATTTCCACTTTGAATTGTATTAATATTTGTTACAAAATCTGTTGGAACTGATTGAGATTGTTGAAGACCAAATGTTGACCCAATATTTCTAACCCAATTATTATAAATTAAAACACTTTGGGAATTATCTAAATTAGTCTGAGCTAATGCCATTGATGCTCCATAAAGCATACCAACTATACCAACACAAATTGCTTTTGATATCATTTTGTGTTTTTTTTTTATTTTTATTTAATTATATATATTATTTTTTTATTTTATTTTATTTTATTTTATAATAATTAAATAATTCGATCTGATTAAATTTTTTTTTTTATTATTTTTATTTTTTTTTTTTTAAATTTTTTTTTTTTTTTTTTTTTTTTTTTTTTTTAATAAATAAATAAATAAATAAATATATAAATAAATAAATATTTTTTATAAATTATAAATGTATTAAGGAAAAGAACTAAAAAAAAAAAAAAAAAAATAATTCAACTATAATAGTGTTTGAAAAATACCACAATATTATTTTTTTTTTTTTTTTTTTTTTTTTTTTTTAATTCTAAAAAAGGTAAATAATTAAATAATTTTCAAATTATTTCTATATCAATATAAAAAAAATTAAATTGAAATTAAAATTGGGTATAAACAAAATGTTTAATATATTTTATTTAAATTAAATTTTTAAAAAATAGTTACCACATTTCCAATTCGATTTTACTTTTCATAAAAAAAAAAAAAAAAAACATATAAAAACATAATAACACACTTAATCAAGTTCAAAATAAAATATTTTACCAATTATTAAACCACACACCACACTTTCAATGTTTCAATAATTTGGAATATCTATTTTAATAAATTTAATTTCTTTCATATCAATAATTCTTTCTCAATATTTTATTATTTATCACCCACTTCTTTCGGAAATAGAAATTGTTGTTTGAGTAACCTTAATTTTAAAATTATTTTTTTTTTTTTTTTTTTTTTTTTTTTTTTACTTTTATTTTTTTTTTTTTCTTAATTATTTTTTTTTTAAAACAACATAATCGATAATAAAGATAATAACATAATAAAAATAAATAATAATAACCGAACCAAAAAAAAAAAAAAAAAAAAAAACTTAAAAAAAAAAATCTAATATTAATTTATTTATTTATTTATTTATTAATTTATATATTTTAAAAATAATAAAAATGAGATTATTTTTATTATTAGTAACACTTTTCAGTGTTACAACTCAAATATATGCAGAATTTTCAGAAGATCAAATGACAAATATTGTATCTGCATTCAATAAACTTAGATCAACAGTTACACCAAGAAATTTAGGAGATTATAATCAAGTTTCATGGAGTGATATTCTATATGCAAATGCATTAACTCAAACCCAAACTTGTCAACGTAATTCACTTTATTCACCAGCCGGTTCAGCAGGTTTATATGGTGAATCTTATGCATATTTCGATAAAGATCCATCTGTAAATGATGTAAGTATCTAATTTTTAATAATATTAATTATATTTAAATTTTAAAATATTAATTATTTTTTTTTTTTTTTTTTTTTGAAAATTCTGGAAATTATTAATAAACAGGTTCAAGATAAACTATCCGCTGGAAGATTATATTATAATTATGATGATACCCAATGTACTGGAAATCATGATTGTACTCCATATTTAAATATTATTTGGAACACAACGTAAATATTTTATTTACTTTAAAATAATTTTTTTTTTTTTTTTAAAACATTTTATATTAATAATTTTTTTTTTTTTTTTTTAATTAAAAGTACACAAGTAGGATGTTCAAAAAGTGAATGTGATGGTAAAACATTAGTAGTTTGTAATTATAATCCACCAGGTAGTTTTTCAGGTATTCCACCATACACTGCAAGACAACATGCTGATTTAACAACAATGAGTTATGAAGAATGGCCAAATAAAATTGTGAATTTAAATCAAAGATTAGTTAGAAGAGATGACGATCATATTTACACTGCAAGTGTCCCAACTGATGGATCATTCGATTGGAGAGATAATGGTGTTGTTGGTTTCCCAAAGGATTCTTCGAATTGTGCCTCTGGTTGGGCTTTCACTGCTGCTGGTATTTTTGAATCAAGAAGTGCTATGAGAACTAGACATAGATATGATTATTCCGCTCAACAACTTATAGATTGTATTAATGTTTGTATTATTATTGTTATTATTTTTATTATTTTTATTATTATAATTTACCAAACTAACAAAAATTTTATTTTAGTTCTCAAATTTTTCAATTGGAAATTATACAAAATGTAGTAGATTCAGTGGTGAATTAAATAAAGCATTAATGTATGCCCAAGCATATGGTCTCCAAGCTACTAGTACCTATCCATATGTTGGTGCTTCATCAATAGGTTGTTCATATAATCAATCATCAATTGCTGTTGAAGGTGGTGATGTTGAATATTCACAAGTTGGTAGAGATTCAATCGTTGAAAAATGTAGAAAACAAGGTCCAGTTGGTGTTGGTATTTATGTTACCAATGAATTCTTATATTATGCTGGTGGTATTTTCGAATGTAACAATACATTGATCGATAATGCAAACATTAATCACAATGTATTATTGGTTGGTTATAATGAAAAAGATAATTACTATATCATTAAAAATAATTTTGGTCGTACTTGGGGTGAAAATGGTTTTGCTCGTATTACTGCCGATGTTAACAAAGATTGTTTAATAGCTAAAAATCCAGCTTATTCCATCCAAATTTAAATTAAAATTAAAAACAATAATAATAATAATAATAATAATAATAATAATAATAATAATAATAATAATAATAATAATAATAATAATAATAATAATAATAATAATAATAATAATTTAATTAAAACTAGAAAAATAAGAAATTAATTGAACAATTTTTTTTACCACGGTAAAAAAACAGAAAGAAAAAAAACAAAAAGAAAAAAAAAAAAAAAAAAAAAAAAAAAAAAAAAAAAAAAAAAAAAAATTTATTAATTATTACAAATATCTTCTAAAACATAAATAAAAAAAAAAGTCAAAAAAAAAAAAAAAAAAAATTTGTTGTATTTATTTTAAAATAATAATTATCTAATGAGTCATAAATAAACAAAATAAATTTATTTTGTTTTTTTTTTTTTAGACTTTATTTTTAATTTTCATTTTTTCGTTTAAGAAAATTTTTATTTTTTTTTAATTTTATTTTCCTTTTTTTTTTTTTTTTTTTGTCGAGTTTTTAATTTTTTTTTTTTTTTTCTTTTTTTTTTTTTTTTGTATTGTTTTATCGACCCACTTTAACACACTCACTCACTAAAATGTCAAACATTAAAATTCTTTGCGCTGGTAACCCATTACTCGACCTTTCAACACATGTCGAAATGGCCATCTTAGATAAATATGAATTAAAGCTTGGTAATGCTATCTTAGCTGAAGACAAACATTTACCACTGTAAGTTTTTTACTAAAAAAAAAAAAAAATAAAAAAAATAAAAAAAATAAAAAAAACAAAAAAATGGAAATTGGAAAAAAAAAAAAAAAAAAAAAAAAAAAATCTGGATTAATTTAATTTTATAAAATCAAAAAAAAAAAAAAAAAAAGATATTTAATTAATTTAAAATAAAATTTCTATTATTATACTAATATTTTTTTATTTCTTTTTTTTCTTTTTATTTATTTGATTATTATTTTAAAATAAAATTAAAAAATAGTTATGGTGAAATTAAAAGTGGTAAAGTTGAATATATTCCAGGTGGTGCTGCACAAAATACATCACGTGTTTGTCAATGGATGTTAAAAGATAAACAAACCGTTTGTTACACTGGTTGTGTTGGTACTGATGAAAATGCCACCATTTTAAAGACTGCCACCGAATCCAATGGTGTTGTCACTAAATACCAAGTTGACAGCTCAGCTCCAACTGGTGCATGTGCAGTTTTAATTAACCACAAAGAAAGATCAATGGTTACCAATTTAGGTGCTGCCAACAATTTCAAAATCGCTCACTTCCAAACTGAAGAAATGAAAGCAATTGTCAACTCTGCTCAATTCTTTTATTTAGTTGGTTACTTTTTAACCGTTTCACCAGACTCTGCTGTTCACTTGGGTAAACACGCCGCTGAAAATGATAAACCATTCCTCTACGGTTTAGCCGCTCCATTCTTAATTGATTTCTTCTTTGATAAAGTTTCTGAACTCCTCCCATACGTTGATATCGTTTTTGCCAATGAAAGTGAAGCCGCCACTCTTGGTCGTAAAATGAACTGGGGTGAAGATTTAACCGTCATCGCTGAAAAATTAGCCGCTTGGGAAAAAGTTAACACCAAACGTACTCGTACCGTCGTTTTCACCCAAGGTCCAGATGCCACTCTTGTCTTCCAAAATGGTGTTTTAACAAAATACAACCCAATCAAAGTTGCCACTGAAGATATCCTCGATTTAAACGCTGCTGGTGATTCATTCTGTGGTGGTTTCCTTGCCGCTTACTCCAATGGTCAAGAAATCGCCAAATGTGTCGAAGCTGGTCACTATGCCTCTTGGGAAATTATTAGACAAAATGGTGCCACCGTCCCAGCCAGTGAACCAAAAATCCAATTCTAAAATAAATTTTATTAAAATATATAATTAAATTATTTTTTTTCTTTTTATTCCTTTTTTTTTTATTTTTTTTTTTTTTTTTAATTTTAATTAAAAGCAAATAATTAATTTTTTATTTACAAATTAAAAAAAAAATAACTCAAAATAATAATAATAATAAAGACAAAAAAAAATAAAGAAATAAAAAATAAAACTGTAATATATTAATTTTGATATAAGTGGATCAAAACAATAAAGGTTGGTAGATCTTAAAAAATTGAATCAATTCAATTTGGTGTTTTATTGAGAGAATATTACAAATTGTAAAATATGGATCGAATTTCATATCACCAAAATATGGATATATGACTGATAGTATTATTGAGTTTAAAGTTTTACTTGCTAATGGAGAAATTGTAAATTCAAATCCATTTAATAATAATAAAAACAATAAATAATAATAATAATAATAAAAATAATAACACATTAAATACTTTTGTTATACAAATTAAGAAATTTTATTTTAAATTTTTTTTTTTTTTTTAGTTTTTTAAATATAATATAATATTCATTATTTGATATCAATTAAAAAAAAGAAAGAAAAAGAAAGAATTAAAAAAAAGAATAAAAAAAAAATATATATGGTTTTTTTTTTTTTTTTTTTTTTACTCAGTTGTACTTAAATGAACTTTTTGAGCTCTACCTGATGGATCTTGTGAGGCACCCCAAGTTGGAATCCAACGTTGAACGGTTTCCATACATTCTTTACCTGGATAGATGGCTTCAAACATTTTTCTGTAGAGGAAAGCTTCTTTGGTGGTTGGAGTATCATCTGGGAAGTAAGATTCACGTTTAGCAAACTCTTCATCGGAAACTTCATTCTCGGCATTTTCCTTTAAGCCATCAATCCAACTATAACCGACACCATCAGAGAATTGTTCTTTTTGTCTCCAAAGGACAGATGATGGAAGGTATGGTTTTTCGCCTTCTTTAGTTTCAAAAGCTTTTCTGAGGATATATTTCTCCATTCTCTTTTTACCTTGATCATCATGACAAACTTTGTGAGATGGGTCAATGTTCATGGCGACATCAAGGAAACGTTGATCAAGGAATGGTACACGAACTTCAACACCCCAAGCAGCGGTGGATTTATTAGCACGAAGACAATCAAAACTGTGGAGAGCTTTGATACGACGACAACATTCAACATGGAATTCATTGGCATCTGGAGCATTGTGGAAATAGAGGTAACCACCAAAGATTTCATCAGAACCTTCACCGGATAAAACCATTTTAACACCCATAGCTTTAATTTTTCTAGAGAGGAAATACATTGGAGTGGAAGCTCTAATGGTGGTGACATCATAGGTTTCCAAATGTTTAATAACGTCTGGTAATGCATCAATACCTTCTTGAACTGTGAAATGATATTCATGATGAACTGTTTGAAGGTAATCGGCAACATCACGTGCAGCTTTAAGATCTGGGGCATCCTTTAAACCAATACAGAATGAATGAATTCTTGGCCACCATGCTCTTGATTTTTCATGATCTTCAACTCTTTGTTCTGCATGTCTACTAACGATACTTGCAACCAATGATGAATCTAAACCACCTGATAATAAGACACCATATGGTACATCACTCATCATACGTGATACAACTGCTTGTTCAAATGCTTCTTTAATTGCTGGTAATACTTGTTCTTCACTCTTTAAAACTCCACTTGGTGAATCACCCATAATCCAGTTTGGTTTATAATATCTTACAAACTCTTTAGTTTTACTTGAAAAATAGTGACCTGGTGGGAATGGTTGGAATTTATAACAATCATCTTTAATTGCTTTCATTTCTGATGAAAACCAAATTGAACCATCTTTATGCCATCCAATATATAATGGTACTAAAAAAATAAAAAAATATATATTATTAATAATTTAATTGATTAATTGACTAATTGATTGATTGATTTGTTTTATTTACTTACCAACACCAATTGGATCACGAGCAGCTAAAAATGAATTTGCTTTTTTGTTATAGACAACAAATGCAAAATCACCATCTAACATATGAACGAAATCATCACCTTTATCTTCATAGAGATGTAAAATTGGTTCACAATCACTATGGGTTTTAAAGGTATGTTTACCAGTGGCAACCAAGTCTTCTCTTAATTTCTCGTGGTTATAAATTTCACCATTTACAGTGAGGGCAATAGTTTCATCTTCATTCAATAATGGTTGAGCACCGTTCTCTAAACCGACAATAGCTAAACGTTCATGGGTGAGAATTGAATCGGATGATTGATAAATACCGTTCCAATCTGGACCTCTATGTCTTAATCTTGATGATAATGAAAGAGCCTTCTTTCTTAATTTGCTAGCTTCCTCTAATGAGTTTAAAATTGCTAAAATACCACACATTTTCTTTTTTTTTTTTCTTTTTTAATTAAATTAAATAATTACCCTATGCATATGAAAAAATTATTTTTAGGAAATAAAAAAAAAAAATTTGATAATTAAAAAAAAAATAAAAAAAAAATAAAAATATCACAAAAAAAAAAAAATCAAAAAAAAAATCCCAAAAAAAAAAAAAAAAAGTTAATATTAATTTTTAGGAGTAAAAAAAAAGTGAGGTTATTTAAACATTTTTTGACTTTTATTTTTAACCACCTCTTTTTTTTAAAAAAAAAAAAAAAAACCAACAAATAATAATTTTTAGTATAATACTTACAATTTATATAAATTGTTTTGTTGCTTATTTTTTTTGTTGAGTGAATGAAAAAAGAAAAAAAAAAAAAAACTTATTTATATGGTGCAATTGAGTAAAAATTGATAAAAAAAATAGAAAAAAATCTTTTTTTTGATTTTTTCTTTTGATTTTTTTTTAAAATTTTCAAAAAAATGAAAAAAAAAAATGAAAAAAAATAATCTGTTAATGACGATTTTTATAAAGATATTTTTTGGTATTGGTGTTGGTATTATTCATTTGGGGAAATGGTGAAAAAAAAAAAAAAACATCGAAATTCTAATAATTTTACAAAAAAAAAAAATCTATTTTAAACTGGTGATATCATCACTTCGCTTCCAGTGTTCTTTAAAAAAAAAAAAAAAAAAAAAATATATCCTATATACCAAAGTGATCATATTATTTTTTTATTTTTTCTGAAAAATTTATAATATCTTTTTTTTTTCACTAAACCAAATAAAAATAATCATATGAATTGTCATATGAAAATTTTTAAAATGAGGGTATAATATCTTATATGTATAAATTTTTTTTTAAAATGTAAATATTATATTATATTTAAAAAAATTTTATTTAATTTTTTTTGTATTATTACCATTTTTTTCTTTTTTTTTACTTATTTTTTTTTTCTTTTTTTTTTTTTTTTTTTTTTTCTTTTAAAAAATTAAATTAAATTATTAAAACTGATAAAATAGAAATTAAAATAATAGTAAATAAATTGAAAATTAATTTTGAAGTATTATTATCATTATCAGCTGGTTCTTTTCTGGCACGAACAGTGATTTTATCAACATAAACTGTTGGTTGATCTTCATTAGCTTTTAACCAAAATCCATCGAAAACTTCATCAGAGTCATCAAAAGGAACAATAATTTTAGTCCAAGTATTAGCAGCAATTGGTTTGCCATTGAGTTGTTCGACCGAATAGGTTTGTTTCACTTCATTGGTGTGATCAGGTTTCTTATGTAATATTTGAAGATTGAGATCTTGGCTACCCATTTCACCACCATGGATCCAAAATTCCAATTGTTTGTGTACATTTGTTTGAATACAGCCATAGCACATGAAATGTAAAGATTTCTCTTTGATGGGATTAAATTTAATCGAAAATTTTCCTTCACATGGAATTACCTCGGAGGAGTTTATAACGGGTTTTGAAGTGCTCCAATCATCGGCCCAATGGGTAATCTTATCATTGTAGATATCAAAGGTATCAGAGAATTGAAGTGGTCTACCATTGTTTTTTGCCAATCTTTCTAAATGATTTTTATAACCTTGACCAAATGTAGTTGGATCACCTTCATAATTTTCAATGAGTGATGGGACATTACAATCACCGACCAACCAAGACCAAGCCAAATAATGAACACCATTGTCGTCACAATATTGGAGGAAATCTTTAAGGAAATCATGTTGACAATCCTTTTGACCAGTTTCAGTAGCGATCATTGGAATTTGATCAAAAATTGGTTTAATTTCAATATCCCAACAACCTTTGGATTTACATTGATTGAATTCGTAAGCATGTAAAGAAGCGGCAATTTGTTGTGGTGATAGAGTATCTCTTGGCATGTAATCAAAGAATTTCAAAAATGAAGAAGCATATTGAATTCCACTCATCAATATGATATTGGTCGCACCAGTTGATCTAACAGCCTCGAGGAGTTGTTGCATTCCGACTGTACCGTAATCTTGATTGGTGCATTGTGTACCATCTTTCCAACATTGCCATGCATCGTCATCATTGTATGCATTGTCGTTTGGGTATGGTTCATTGTAGAGATCAAAGATAACACGTGAATTATCTTTAAAATCTCTAGCAACACTCTTCCAAAAATCTACACTACTAATATTGTTTGGCATTGGAATTTGTGCTTTTGCTTGTAATCCATTCTTTGAACTCCAATGAAGATCCAAAATTACTGCCAAATTATGATCACAAAGCATCTCTACATATGATTTTATTGTATCTCTATATCCATTGCCATACCATAATGCCTCATTTCCATGATTACCCAACCAACAATCTTCATTCAATGGTACACGAATTGCATTCAATTTCCAGCTTCTAAGTAATTCAATATGTTCTGAATCACATGGTCCATCGAAAACTTGTGCATTTTGAACACACATATATTCTGTACCAGGACGATTTACTCCTCTAAGCATTATTATTTCATCATCAGAGTTATATATTGTATTTCCTTTTATATGTAATCCATGGGTTGTTTGTTCTCTTGAATATATATTTTTAATTAAAAAACATATAAAAAATATTAAACTAAATTTTATTTTCATTATTTCCTAATATAAAAAAAAAAAATATATAAATAAATTTTTTTTTTTATTTTTATTTTAAAATTAATTATTATTATTATTATTATTATAAATTATTATTATTATTTATTTATTTATTAATTTATTTATTTATTAATTTAAAATTTAATGGAAAAAATAATAATTATAAAAATAAAAAAATATTAGAATTATTTTAAAGTTTTTATGTATATATAGTTTTAATTTCGAATTTTTTTATTCAATAATATTTTTTATGTTGATGGTTGATTTGGATTAAATTAATAGCAGGAATAATAAATATAAAAAAAATAAAAGATAAAAAAAAAAAATAAATTGTGTTGATAAAAAAAATAAAAAAATAATAAAAAAAAAAAATTTAATTTAAGATGGATTACAAAAATACTAAAATTGGGTAGATAAATAATAGTGTTACCAATCAGAAAAAAAGTTTTATATTCGAAGTACATTTTTTTTTTATCTTTTTATTATTATTATTATTATTATTTAATTTTTTTTTTTTTTTTTTTTTTTTTTTTTTTTAATTTTATTTATTTATTTAAAACAACCAAAAACAATAATAGATACATGAAAAAAGGATTTAATTGAAAAAAATAGTAATAATAAACACACAATTATGACAATGCCATTTTAATACATATTGATTAATTTTATTATTATTTTTATTATTATAAAATTTATATGCTTACTTTTTTGTTTTATTAATTATTCAATCCAATTTCTTTAAATTGAGTATAAAAATAAAATAAAAAATAAAATTAAATATTATTTTAAAAAGTACAATATGATGCGTTGTTATTACTATAATTGATTATTTTATTCTTTTAATATTTCTTAAAACAACATAGTAACAAAATATAAAATTTTAATTTGTATTTTATAAATATATATATATATATGTGTGTATGTATGTATCTAGTTTGTATAGATAAATATTTTAAAACTATATCTTGGTTTTTTTGTTTTTTTATTTATTATTTAATTTTTTTTTTTTTTTTTTTTTTTTAATAAAATTTTAAATTTAATATTTGCTTATTTTTTAAAATATTAAAATAATAATTAAATCATTAATTTAAAAGTTTTACAAAATTTAAGGAATAAATGGGAATTAAAACATATGTTCATACAAAACAATACCAATAATTATTATTTTTTTTTTTTTTTTTGAAACACACACCCACATAAAAAGTTCAAATTACTAAAAAATACAGATATTTGTGTGGTTCATTTTTTTATTTTTTTATTTTTTTTTTTTTTTTAAATGGATTAAGGAAAATTATTTATATACCCACATTAAAAAATACATAAAAAAATTTTATACTCTCTAATTTTAATTTTTTTTGATAATTTTTAATATTAAAAAGTGTTGTGTGCTGTTATATAAAAAATTCCACCCCACTACCAATATTTTTGATGTGTTAGTGACTTTTTACAGAATATTTGAAAGTTATTGGAAATAACCTCAACTATCCGTAATTATGTTATTATTATTATTTTAAATTTACAAATACAAATAAATTGTTTGTTATGGTATTAAAAACTGTTTTCCAAATGTATAGAAACCCCAATAAAAATTTATTTTAAAGTAAAGAATGAATGATTTTTATTCACCATTTTAAAATTATTATTTTTTAAAATAGTAGATTTAAAATATAATAGTTACTTTCATTGTTTGAAAATATTATTATTATTTTTTTATTTTTTTTTTATTTTATTTTTTTTTAAACATAAAAACACTTTTTTTTTTTTTTTTTTCAATAATAAAAACAAATTCATAAAAACAAACCCAAAATATCTATTTTAGATTTTAAAGAATAAAAAAATAAAAAAATAATAAATGATTTGGTGGATTATAAAGTGTGTGAGTGTGTTGAAAAATGAAAATGCTTATTACAATTTTTGGTGTTAAATAAAAATGATTTACTTTTTTCGTCTTTATTTAATCATTTAGATTATAATTTATACTACAATTAAAAATATACACAAATAAAATTCTATATTTTTTAATTTTGGAAATGATTTAATCAAAATTTTCTTTTTTTTTTTTTTTTTTTTTTTTTTTTAATTCTACACATTTATTTAAATAAAAAAAAAATTAAAAATGAAATAAAAAATAAAACTTTTAATCATTGTAGTTTTATTTCTACAAAAATATTTAATAATTTATGATATATCATATTAATACCATTATTTTTTTTTATTAATTTATAAATTATTTTATTTAATTACTAGTAATTTTTAATTAAATTGTAAGATAGTTTATGAGGATGTACCATCACATTTTATTTTATTATTTTTTTTTTTTTTTTTTGGCATATCGTGATATTTTTTTTTTTTGGATAAAATTTTTTGTTTACTTTTTTTTATGTTTTTTTTTCTGTTTTTTTTTTTTTTTTTTTGTGTGTTTTTTTTTAATGGTATTACTATTAATTTAGTGTGTTATTAGAATAATCTAAAATCGAAAGTATCTTGTATTTGGCTTACTGCTGTCCAAATGCATTCTTCTTGATTTCTGACGTATTCTGATCTTAAGAATAAAAAGAAAAATAATAATGATGCAAAATCAAATAATTGAATTAAATCGACATAACTAAAGATATACATTGGACATCCACCTGTAATTATTAATATTGTTTATTATTATTTATTATATTAGTATCAATTCTACCTGTAAACTGTAATTTTTTTTATAAAGTGTTCCTTACCTGGTAGATATTTTGCCCAAACAAAAAGTGGTAAATAATTACTTAAATTAAAAATTGCCCCTAAAATTATAAATGCTCTACTCTTTCTAGTTGGACCTTCTCTAGAGAATGCAAATGCAATCATTAAAACTAAAACAATGATTGGAATGTGTTGTAATATAAAAAATGCTAATAATATATAATAAAATACTGTATTCTCTTTGCTATATATATATTATGTGTTGTGTTTGTGTATTAGTTTCAATTGATTTTGTTTTTTTTTTTGTTTTTTTTATTTTTTAAAAACTTACTCTATTTCTACATAAACAAAAACTAAAAAACAAACAAAACATAACAAGAAAAATACCTCTAGCAAAGAGATATGTTTTTTAAAGGATGTAGTCCATTTTGAAGAATTTCTATTCTCTTGTTGAATTTGTTGTAAAAGTAATGGTTCATTCTCTCTGTGAGTTGCTTGTTGTTGTGATGTTGATCTGTATCTACGTTGATGATTTAAAGCCAATGTCAATGCCAATGCAGTAAATCCATGTAATGTTAAACTTGCTATAAAAAATACTTCCTCCACATGTTCTTCCCTAGTTTTATCCATTGCATATCTAATTGTATTTGATGCTCCTCTTAAACCTAATGCTAAATAATAAACGATCCATAATGTATTCGATATTGTTTGCGTTCGTATCTTTTTATTGAAAACATCGACACTGTTATATTTAAATGCTATAATCGTTGCGAATATAAAACACGATATTGATAATGATGCAAATATTAATGAAATTGATGGATAACTAAAATATTCATTAATCCTTAAACCACTTGGGCAATCTGGAACATTAATTTGTAAAAATTCACCCATTATTATTAAATATATATTTAATTTTGATTTTTTTTTTTTTTTTTTTTTTTTTTTCCCCCCCCCCTTTTTGGTTTTGGTTTCCTTGGTTTTTTTTTTTTTTTTTTTTTTTTTTTTTTAAATTAAATATTTATTGAAACTTTTTTTTTTATTTCTATTTTCTATTCTTGTGTTTTTATTTACTATCTACAATTTCAAAACTAATTATCTTAGTTTTTATTTTTATTATTATTTTGTTTTTGTTTTTTTTTTTTTTTTTTTAGTTTTTTTTTTTTTGTTATCTATTTATTTATTTTTTTTTAAAAAAAAAAAAGGTTATAGTAATATACTATATATTATATTATTATTTTGTACATATATTATATATTTTGAAAATAAATAAATAAATAAATAAAATAATGATATAAACTTTTTGAAAGGGTCGATGTTTGTCAAAAAAAAAAAAATATTTAAGTGGTCAAAAAAATTTTAAAAAATAAAAAATTTTAAAAAATAAAAAAAAATAAAAAAAATAAAAAAAATAATAAAAAAAAAATCCTTTAGGTTATTGTTTGAAAAATAAAAAAATAAAAAAAATAAAAAAATAAGAATAATCAAACTTTGATTATTAAAAATATAAGTTAAACCAAAATAAAACAAAATAAAAACAAAATGATAAAAAAAATAAAAAAAAAAAAAACGAAAAAAAAAAAAAAAAAAAAAATATAATTAAAATAAAATAAAAAAAAAAAAATTTAATAATAAAGATAATAGATTTTTTTTTTTTTTTCGGGGGAAACTTTTTTTTTTTTTCAATGAAAATGCTAAGGGAAAAAAAAAAAAAAAAAAAAACCTTTTTTTTTCCAAATTTTTCCCAATAAAAAAAAAAAAAAACCCTTCCTTTTTTTAAAGGAACCCTTCCCCACCCAACACGATTTTAAAAAATTTTTTTTTTTTTTTTTTTTTTTTTTTTTTTTAATCATTATTTTTATTTTTTAATTACTATTTTAAATTTTTTTTAATATTTTATTTTTTTAGTTTTATTATTACTATTTTAGATTTTTTTTAATATTTTATTTTTTTTGTTTTATTAAAAATATTTTTTTTATTTTTTTTATTTTTTTTATTTTTTTTTTTTATTTTTTTTTTTTTTTTTAATTTTTTTTTTTTATTTTTTCATTTTCTTATAAACCAACCACATTTTTGGAAAAATCAGATTTTTTTTTATTTTTTTTTATTTCTGAATATAAAAATAGTAATAATTATAATACACAATAATAATAATAAAGGAAAATGTCAAAGAAAAAGGAAAACCCATTTTCATTCTTTAGTTATGTGAAAGATGAAAGTGATACATCAAGTCTACCACCTCCACCAGCTCCAATTCATTCACCATCTTCCTCTGATAATATAGAAATACCACTACCAGTATTCAATAATAATAATAATAATAATAATACTACCACTACTAATAATAATACAAACAATAGCAATACATCCACTAGTAACAATTCAAAAAATA
>NC_007090.3:4021935-4041935 GCF_000004695.1 Dictyostelium discoideum AX4
CCTCCACCACCACATATACCATTATCTCCAAATAGTGCTAGTAGTAGTAGTAATAATAGTAGTGGTAGTTTTTGGTCAACAAGTATTAAAAAACCGATATCAATACCATCAATATTTATGAATAATAGACAATTAAATAGCAATAATAATAATAATAATAATAATAATAGTAATAATTTAAGTGGTCAATTAAATTATAATATGAATTATAGTGCAAATACTATTGGTAGAGCAATGACAAAAGATGAGAAATCAATTTTAATTAAAAGTATTTTATCAGAGGATTCAAGTTTTGTTGAAGAGGTTATAACTAGTTTAAAGTATGAAAGTGAATCAGAATTTCAAAAAGTATGGCTAAATGAACCAGATGGTGTTACAGGCTGGGCACCAATTCATTTCGCTTGTTTTATTGGTAATTCGGATATAATAAATCAACTTTTAGATCAACCCGGTATTGATATAAATATAAAGAGTAAACAACGTGGTTCCGCTCTACATTTCATAGTAAAACATCAATATACTGAAAAGAGAAAGAATGTTATAAACAAAATGATAAACAAAGGCATAGATATCAATAACTCTACAAAGATAAGTGGTGAAACTCCACTTCATTCTTGCTCGCTTAGAGGTAATTTCGAATGGCTGCAATTCCTATTGGAAAAAGGTGCAAATGTAAATGCTGTAACTCTAAATAATGAAACCAGTTTACATTATGCCATCACTGTCAATAGAATTGATATAGTTGATTTCTTAATTAAATATGGTGCTAAAATAGATATAAAATCAAAGAAAAGAGGTACTCCAATCCAACTTGCTGCAAACTTAAATTTACCAAGAATAGTTGAATTATTGGAATATCATGCTTCAATGAAATCAAAATAAATAAAATAAAAAAAACAAAATAAAAAAAATAAAAATTAGTGTTTTTATCTTTATAAAAAGTATTTTTTTTTTTTTTTTTTTTTTGTATATATACGAATCCACCCCGTCCTTATTTTTTTTTTTTTTCAATTATTTTTTTATTTTTAGACTGTTTGGGAAATTAGGTCCATGTGCTTTTTTTTTTTTTTGAAATATCAATAAAATTTTCTTAGAAGAGGATATTTTAATTAAAAAAAAAAAAAAAAAAAAAAAAATTTTTAAAATTTTTGTGAATGTTTTTTTAATTTTTTTTTTTTTTTTTTTTATTGGCATTCATAAATTTAAAGCATACTACCAGAATAAAATAAATAAAAAAAAAGAAAATGAGTGGAACCAATAGTTGGTTAAACAATAATAACAATAATAGTAATACAACATTAACAAATACAAATACTATTGGAGGTACAAATTTTGGTATAAATCAATTTGATGGTGATGATTGGGATAATATTTTTGATGGTAATAATGGTGATGGTGATGGTGATTTAGATGGTGATAGTTATAAAAGTTATCAAAATCCATACTCTTATCGTGATTGTATAATATTTTTAATAGATGCATCAAAAGCAATGTTTGAACCAAATGAAAATAATGAAATCCCATTTCATAATGCAGTAAAATGTTTAATTCAAACAATTACTGATAAAATTATTACAAGTGATAGTGATTTAATTGGTGTTTGTTTTTATAATACAGTAAGTAAATCTATATATATATATATATATATATAAATATTTAAAATTAAACAAATTATTAATCATTAATATTTATTTTAAAGAATAAAAAAAAAAATATAAATGATTTTGAAAATATATATGTATTATCAGATTTAGATATACCAGATCCAAAGATAATATTAACATTAGAAGAAATGTTAGAGAATTCAAATTTCACTACGAATGGATTGGGTAATTGTCAAGGTGAAATGCCATTTTGTGATGCATTATGGACATGTTCAACCATGTTTAGTAATATCAAACAATCTGGATCATCATCAGGTGAGAATTCAAATAATAATAATTTCAAAAGAATTTTCTTATTCACAAATGAAGACAATCCGAATGCATACAATGATAGTATTAGAAATTCATCGATTCAACGTTCAAAAGATTTATCAGATTTAAATATTCAAATTGAATTATTCTCAATGAATAAATCTGTGAATGATAAATTCGATTTCTCTTTATTCTATCAACATATTCTAATATTTGCAGATGAAGAGAATTATTTAGATCCAACTCAATTTGATGCAAGTTCCAAATTCTCTGATTTAAGATTTAAATTAAAAAGAAAAGAATTTAAAAAAAGATCATTAGGTAAATTACCATTATATATTGGTAATTTAAATAATAATAATAATAATAGCAATAGTTTAGATAGTCAAGTTATTATATCAACTCAACTTTATAATTTATTTTCACATGCTCATAAATCATCACCAACATTATTAGATCCAAAAACAAATTTACCAGTTAAACAATTGATAAAGAATGTTTGTGCAAACACTCAAGCTACTTTATTACCATCACAAATTAAACTTTGTTATCATTATGGTGGTGAACCTGTTATATTTACCAAAGATGAGATGCAAACAATTAAATCTATCGATAGAATTGGTTTCACTTTGTTAGGTTTTAAACCATTGGAAAACATTAAACCCTATCATTCAATCAAACATTCACAATTCATTTTCCCTGATGATCAATCAATTAAAGGTTCGGTTTTAGCATTCAATGCTTTGGTTGAACAAATGTTAAAATCTGGTAAAGCTGCAATTTGTCGTTTCACTCCACGTTCATCTTCTTCACCTCGTATGGTTGCTTTAATACCACAAGAAGAGATTTTACAATCTGAATCTGAATTTAATAATCAACAATTATTAAATTCATTATCATCACAACAACAACAACAACAATCTTCTCAACAATCTTCTTCTTCCCAACAACAACAACAACAACAACAACAACAACAACAACAACAACAACAACAACAACAACAACAACTTCCTTCTTCATCTCAACAATCAAATAATAATAGGAAAATTCAAATTAGACCAAGAGGTATGCATGTTATTTATTTACCATTTGCAGATGATATTAGATATCCAAATAATATTGGTGTTAAAAGTGATGGATTAGAGATTAAACAAGAAAATATTGATAAAGCAAAGAATATTATTAAAATGATGAAAATTAAATTTGATGAAAAGAAATTTGTAAATCCTGGACTTCAAAAACATTATGCTTCTTTACAAGCTATTGCATTGGAAAGAGATAAAGTTGAAGAAACTGTTGATAATATTCAACCAGATAGAAAATTAATTGAAAAGGTTATTGATACCACTCAAGATTTTAGTGATGGTATATTCCCAGTTGGTTATGCTTCGACTGTTTCCTCGGCAACTTCTTCTACCTCATCCTCTTCTGCAAAACGTTTAAGAGACGGTAAAGATTTATCTACAATGGATTGGCCTGATATGGTAAAGAGTGGTGAAATCATTAAATTGACAGTAGACGATTTAAAATCATTTTTATCAAATCAAAATATTAAACCAAGTTCAAAAGCAAAAAAAGCAGATTTAATAGATTTAATCTCAAATTTAATTTCTGGTGGTAATTTTAAACCAGATAAATTACATCTTTTGAAAAAGGATTCACCTCCTTTATCTGATAATACAATAACAACAAATGGTGGTGATGACGATGATAATAATAGACCATCTAAAAAAGTTAAATCAACTTCAACCTCAACTACTGCCTCCAAAAATACCTCTTCTTCTTCTCCACCTCTTGTTTCTGCTGCAACAATGAATAAAAAAGCTCCTCCAAAGAAAAGTTTTTCAGTAAAAGATAAAAATAGTAGTAATAATAGTAGTGGTGGTAGTAGTAAAGCAAATGTTAATGACGAATTTGATATCGATTTTAAAAATAGTGATCAAGATGATGATACAGATAACGAATCCGATGTAAATAATAAAGCCACCACTTCAACCACTACAATAACTACTACAACAGCAGCCCCAAAGAAAAACAACTTTGTCAATAATGGTATGTTTGATACTAGGGAATTATGTAAATATGGTAAAAACTGCTATCGTACAAATAAACAACATCTTGATGAATATAGACATCAATAAAATATTATTAAACTTTATAAATTGCTACATATGACACTATTACTTTTTTTTTTTTTTTTTTTTTTTTTTTTTCTCTTAATTTTATTTACAACTTTATTTTTTTAAAAATACTTTTAATGCATTTGAACTGCAAATTGTTCTCTAATTTTCTTTTCATTCTTCTTTTTTTGTGATAATCTCTTTGCAACTTTTTTCCTATCTTGTTGTTTTTCATTTTCTTTTTGTATATTTGATTGAATAATATCTCTCTTTTTTTGTGCTGCTCTTGATTCTGATGATACAATAGTTTTCTTTCTTAACAATTTTAAATTCTCTTCTAAAATTTTATCTTGATCCACTTTTTGTTTAATAACTTTATCTAAAATAAAATTTTAAAATTTATATAAGTAAAAAAAATAAAAATAAAAATAATAATAATAATAGTAAAATATATATGAAAATATTTACCAAGTGGTGATTTCAATTTTTGAAATCTTTTATTTACTCTTAATTCTTCTCCATTTAAAACTTTTAATTGTTGTTTGATTACTTTATTTGACATTTTATTTAATTAATAAATATATAAAAAAAAATTTCCCCAAGACAAAAATAAAAATTAAAATTTCTTTCGGTTTTTTTTTTTTTTTTTTTTTTTTTTTTTTTTTTTAAAAAAAAAAAAATTCCAAATTAATCATATATTTTATCTTTATAATTAAATTCACAATCTTGTTGTTAATTTATAGATAATTTATCTCAAGATCTTTCAATAATTCTGAAATATATAAAAAGAATAAAAAAATAAAAAAAAATAAAAATAAAAAAATAATAATAAAATAAAAATAAAAATTAAAGGATAATTTTGATTAATATATTACTAGCTTCAGTTTTAATTAAATAAATTAATACAAATATTTTATGTTGTTTTATTTATTTATTTTAAATACATTAAAAATTTTATTTTATTTTATATTATTTTATTAGGTTTGGAAAAAAAAAATATAATATTTATTTAAATAAATAATAAAATAAAATAAATAAAATAAAATAAAATAAAATAAAATAAAATAAAATAAAATAAAATAAATTGAAAAAAAAAAAAATGAAAATGAAATTAAACAATTGAATTTTAATTTAGAGAAAGGTATTAAGGATAAAATGGATTTTTTTTATTTTTTTAAAAAAAAACTAATAATCTTTATTTTCTTTTAAAAAGTAATTCTAAATTATGTGTTATAAATAGTTTTTAAATAATTGACTCTAATTAAATCATAGGAATTAAAAATTATAAAACTATAAAAATTGGTTAAATAAACCCAAAAAATAAAAAAAAATAAAAAAATTGTTGGTAATATTTTTTTTTTTTTTTTTTTTTTTTTTTTTTTTTTTTTTTGAAGGTATCACAGCCCAAATTCTTTGGATTTTTTTTTTTTTTTTATAAAAGGAAAAATAAAATAAATAAAAAAATAAATAAATAAAAAAAGACCGGTCGTTTTTTTTTTTTAAAGTTTTTTTTTTTAATTTGGTTTAAAAAAAAAAACAAATTTTGGGTTTTTTTTTTTTTTTTTTTTTTTTTTTTTTTTCAAAACCAAATTTTTTCATTTTTTTTTTTTATTTTTGGGTTTCTGTTTTAAATTTTTTTATTTTTATACATTTGTTGATTTAAAAATTCACTCATATATTTATTTATTATTTAGAGAAGATACATTGTATTTTTATAAAGGCTATTAATTGGTAGGTTTAATTTTGGTTTTCATTTTTCATATAAACATGGTTTTGGTTTTTTTTTTTTTTTTTTTTTCCTTCACAATCTTTGATTCCATCGATAAAAAAAAAATCAAATAGGTTATATTTTTTTTTCTTTGTGCCAATCTCATTCAAACCCATCAAAAATATATTAAATTTTTTTTTAAAAAAAAAAGAAAAAAAAAAATCCTTCATGTTTGTGCTTCTGTTGGGGGTGAAGAAAATAATAATAATAATAATAATATTAATAAAAATAATAATAATAATAATAATAATAATAGTAACCAAAAAAAAAAAAATTTTGGTTGTTGGGAGGGGCTATCCGAACACATAGATTCTTCAAATCCATTTTTTTTTTTTTTTTTTTTTATTGGGAAAATTTTTGGTAAAAAAAAAAAAAAATTAAAAATAAAAATAATCACAAATATCCACACCCCCAAAAAAAAAAAAATCATAAAAACACACAAAAAGACGGTTCTTTCATTGATAACTCCACCACACACACAAAAATAAAAAACAGTACACACAGTTGAAAAAAAAAAATATATTTTTATATTGTGAGTAGTTTGTTTTTTTGACTATAGAAATATTGAAGAATGGTTTCATCTCATCTTTTTTGAAATATATAAACACAAAACACATTCATAATACACACACACACAACATTAACAAAAAAATAAAAATAATAAAAAAATAAAACAACAATAATAATAAAAATAATAATAATAAAAACAAAAAATAAAATAATAAATTGTAAAAAAAAATCCAACACTAACATAAAATTTTATTATCATTTTCCAAATTTTAGATCTTCACAATAATATATAAATATATAATTAAACCAAACCGAAAGATATACTTCCCACAAAATAAATAATAAATTGTAATAATAGTAATATTTTTAAATATATTAATAAAAAAATAAAAATAAAATAAAAAATAAAAATAAAAATAAACATATAAAATAAAAATAAAAATAACAATTAAAAAAAAAATAATAATAATAAAATAACAAAAATAATAAAAATAATAAATAAAAAAAAATAATAATCTATACTAAAAATAATAATATAAATACATATATAAAAGAGAATAAAATAAAATAAAAATAAATATTTTTTTTTTTTTTAAATAAAAAAAAAAAAAAAAAAAAAAAAAAAAAAAAAAAAAAAAAAAAAAAAAAAAATGATAAGTAGTTTTTTAAAAAAGTCAGAAAAAGAATATACAGAAGAAGAGATTAAAATTGAATCAAGGTTATTACATAAGAATGTAAAGGAAGGAAATGTTAAACAAGTGAAGAAACTTTTAGGTAAAAAGGGTAAATTAATTATAAATACCGTCGATGATTTGGATCAATCATCATTGATGATAGCAGCAAGAAACAATAATTTGGAAATGTTTGAATTGGTATTATCACATTATAAAATTTGTAAGGTAGATATAAATATACCAGACAAGAATGGGTATACATGTTTACATCATTTCCTCTCGATGACCGATATTGATATACGTATGATTTACATTCTATTGGAATGTGAAGATATTCATGTCAATGTGAACAATCGTGATTTGAATACACCATTTCATTATTTCTGTCAAAAGTTTCGTGCACAAAATAATGGTCAATTAAAGGAGGTTTTCGATATACTCATTAAAAAAGGTGTGAATGTCAATGCCATCAATAAGAATGGTGAATCACCACTCCACAAAGCAATTTTCAATACTACAGTGGCTCAAGGTATGATTACATTACTCTTGGAGAATAAATCCAATGTGAATATAGTCAATAAGAATGGTGAGTCACCACTTCACTATTGCGTTAGAATGGGTCGTGCCGATTTGGTTTCCATACTTCTTCAATATGGCGCCGATCGTAGTGCCGTCGCCAAAGATAATAAACCACTCTATCAAATTGCAATCGATGAAAACTTTACAAAGTTAGCCGATCTTCTTAGAGAGGGTGGTGATATGTCAAAGATTTCCGATGGTGCCTCCACTGAACTTTTATCTCTTCTTCAAAATCCAACACTTCGTGAAGACTTTAGGAAGTTTTTAAGAGAAGAATTAATCTGTGAAGAGAATATAAACTTTTATACTGACGTTGAAGCTTACAAATACTTAAAGGTTGATTACAATAGATTACTCAAAGAATTCTATAGAATATATGAAAAATACATTATCGATGATTCACCTTGTGAAATTAATGTTCCCTACTCTATAAAGTATAATATTTTAAATTTTAAGAAAACACTACCTTCCGTTGAATTATTAAGTGGTGGTAGTAGTATGAGTCTAGATAAAATTCATTCAAGTCAAAGTAATAATAGTATTTGTAGTAGCAATAGTAATGAAAACATTTGTAATAGTAATAATAATAGTAGTTTAAGTATTGGTAATGGTAATAATAGTGGAAGTACTTTTAGTAGTAATAATAGTTTAGGTAGTGGTATAAGTAGTGCCAATTCTTCTTTTTGTTTACCAAATAATTCACCCTCTCCTTCTTCTATGACTGTAACTGTAACTGATACTGATAATTTAAATAATAATAATACCAATAATAACAATAATATTAATAATAATAATAATAATAATAATAATAATAATAATAATAATAATAATAATAATAATAATAATAATAATAATAATAATAGTCAACAATCATCACCCTCTTCATCAACTCCATCTTCACCAATTATTTCTGGTAATAATTTGGATGTTGAAAAACTTCAATCAATTTTTAATATTGCTCAACATCACATTTTTAATTTAATGGCAAGTGATTCTCTTGCAAAATATAAAAAAAAATCATTTTTAAATAAATAATCTATGTTTTAATTTTTGTTTCTCTTTTTTTTTTTTTTTTTTTTGTTAAAGAAAAAAAAAAAAAAAAAAACACACATATATTTTAAAATAAAATCTTTTTTTTTTTTTTTTCCCTTTGTAATATTTCTTTAAAAAAAAAATAAAATAACAATAATATTGTAAAGTCCTGTAAAACTTGTGCAATATTGCAATTACAAAATAATTGACATATTTTGAAAATAATAATAATAGTAACAAATAATTTATTAATTTTTTTTAAAAAAAATTTATTTACAAATAATTCTTATAAAATAAATGTTTTGCCATCACAATATTATTAAAAAATTAAACCACTTTGTTGATCCCCTTAAATGGTATAATTAAAAAATTTTAGTATCGAAACCCAGGCAAATTGGCTCAAATATTTCGAAAGTGCAAAATTCACCATTCATTAAATTGTAAATTAAAAATCCAAATTTAAAATCTAACAATGTGTAAATTAAATAATAAATTTTGATCAGGAATATAAATTATGTTTATAAATAAACATCAATTAATTTATTAATTTAATTAATAAAAAAATTGAAATAAGAAACAACCAACAGCATTTTCATTTTTTAAAAAAATAACTTTTATTTTATTATTTCAATAAAAAAAAAAAGTTTATATTTTTTTGTTTGATTTTATTTTTATTTTTATTTTTTATTTTTTATTTTTTTATTATTATTAATTTACTTTAAAAATATGATTAATTATTTATCTAGTTATTAATTTTTTTTTCCATTTTTAAAATTAGTTTATTTGGCTTGAGAAAAATTAATTTTTTTTGATTACCTAAACATATTTTGTTGTGAAAATTTAATTTTTTGATTTGGTTGAGAAAAATAAAATTGTTTTTTTTTTTTTTTTTTTTTTTTTTTTGGAACGAAAACGTTAACGAAAAAAAAAAACAATTTTTTTTTTTTCAAAATATTTGAAAACTTTTTTTATATACGAAAAATTTTCAACATTTTTTTTTTCCTTTTTCTTTTCTCCATCATACACACATACAATGACTAGTGAAGTTGCATTATTTGGTAAATGGTGAGTCTCTGTCAAAATTGACACAGAATATATAGGTTGAATGTAGATTTTATCAAATATAATTCAAGTTATTTCAAAGATTGATACAACTGATGATAGATTGGATTATAGAATGTTGATTATAGATATATGTTAGAAGAATAAACAGAAACTATGACAAATCAAACAATCCAACAACCTAAACAAAACAAAATAAATAAAAACAAATATTAATACTTAATTCTAAATAATAAAAATAAAATAATATAATATAAATAGGTCATACTCTGGCGTTACTTGTCCAGATATCTCCTTACAAGATTACATCTGCGTTAAAAAGAATGTCTTCACTCCACATTCAGCAGGTAGATACAACAAAGTTAGATTCAGAAAGGCCCAATGCCCAATTGTTGAACGTCTTGCCAACAGTATGATGATGTTCGGTAGAAATGCTGGTAAAAAAGTCATGGCTGTCCGTATCATCGAACAAGCCTTCGAAATCATCTACCTCTTAACCGATAAGAACCCACTCCAAGTTTTAGTCGAAGCTGTCATGAACTCTGGTCCACGTGAAGATTCAACTCGTATTGGTTCAGCTGGTACTGTCAGACGTCAAGCTGTCGATGTTTCCCCAATGAGACGTGTCAACCACGCTGTTTACCTCTTAACCCAAGGTACTCGTGCTGCTGCTTTCAGAAACATCAGAACTGTTGCTGAATGTTTAGCTGATGAATTAATCAATGCCTCAAAAGGTTCACCAAATTCCTACTCAATCAAACAAAAGGATGCTTTAGAACGTACCGCCAAATCCCATCGTTAAGCGATTCGAATATATTATATATTATTGTTTCTTTTTAAAACCCCACAAGAAATAAACTATATAAAAAAAAAGAAAATATAAATTAAAGTAAAATGTTTTTTTAAAAAGAATTAATATTTTAAAATGGTATTTTTAATTATTTAGATATTAATTCTTTTTTTTTGAAAAAAAAATTAATCTAAATAATAATTCATAAATTAATTCCCTCAATTTTTTTTTATTTTTTTTATTTTAAATATTTAGATATTAAAATTTTAAACAAAACACACCCTGAAAATAAAAATCTAAATCTATTTTTGTTGATATTTTAAAAATTTTTTTTTTTTTTTTTCCATTTTTAATTATTATTTATATAACTAAATTTTAACAAAATGCGAAAATAAAATTCTATATATGTTTCTGTTGTTATTTTGAAATAAATTTTATTTTGTTTTTTTATTTTTTTTTTCACTTTTTTTTTTTTTTTTCAATTTTATTTTTATTTTTCACTCACATTATTGATAATATTAAACGATATGGATAAAGTAGCTATTGTTAAAATTGTTTTCTTTTTTTTATATATGGATTTAGAAGTTATTGTTGGAAATACTAATATATTTAATATATTATATAGGTTTTTAATGTTGGTAAATTAGTTGATTTTCAATGGAAATTGGGCGTTTCAATTGCTTCAAATCACTCTTCTCAATTAAATACACCATTCATTACAGTTTTTGTTAAAGTTTTAGATTCAAATAGTGAAGTAACATCACATTCTTTTGAATTAACTATACCAGAATTTAAGGTAAATGGATTATTATAATATTTAAATTGTGTTATAAAGGTGTGTTTGTGTGTTTATTATTGTGCTAACAATTTCTTTTTTTTTTTTTTTTATCTTTTTAATTTCAATACAAAGAATTTTGCACAACAATTTAAAGATATGTCAAACATGATTGAAACCTTATAAAAGAAAGGAAAGTTATTGTTATATTAGAAAAATAAAAAAAAAATAAAAAAAAAATAAAAATAGAAATAATAGTGATATATAAATGAAATTAAAAAAATTACTCTAGGGTTGACAAAGGAGTTAATATGTTTCAATGAATAAAAAAATGGTAGATGTGACAGTGGTTGAGTTTAATTTGGTTTTCTAATCTTTTAAAATAAATTTATTTCAAAAAAAAAAAAGTTTTTTTTTTTTTTTTAAACAAAAAACTTGTTCTTTTTTTTTTATTTTATTTGTTTTAGAAATATATTTAAGATATTATTAAAACACTCAGATGGTTTACCAAATAAAGGAGAATATCCGAGAAGTTTTTAATTACTAAAATTAAAATTCCTTTTCAAATATTAAACCAAAAAAAAAAAAAAAAAAAAAAAAAAAAACCAAATTCTATAAATTAATTTCATTTTTTTTTTTATCTTTAATTTTTTTATTTTTTAATTTTTTTATTTTTAGTTTATTATTTGAAAAGGAATTTTAAAATAATTTGAATGTTGATAAAATAAAAAGTTGAAAAAAAAAAAGGTAAAAAAAAAAAAAAAAAAAAAAAAAAAAAAAAAATAAATTATCAATTTTATTATTAAATAATATAGGAAAAAGAATTTATAAGTGATTACTTTTAAAGAAAATGTAGTATCAATCTAATTGGTAGAGAAAGGAAAGATTTATCTATGCACTATATCATTTAGAAAAGTTTTTGTTCATATCAATACTATCATATTCAAAGGAAAATAAAAAATGATTCTAATGTCAGAGAAAGGAAAGATTTATCTATGCTACGATATTACGAAAATAGATGACCATATATCATTCCCCCCTAAATTTTTCAATAAACCTAAAAAGAATTTTCAAATTAAATTATTTAATTAAAATTAAATAAAAAAAAAAAAAAAAAAAAACTTTTTTTTACAAATTATAAAATATTACAAACTTTTTTTTTTTTTTTTTTTTTATTTTCAAATTAAAATCTATTTATTTATTTTAATATTTAAAAATTTGACCATACCAAGAGTTTATAATTACATAGAGACCAGTTGTTCTCATTTGTTCAGAAGAACGATAATAGGTAGTATTGGAAAGTAAATCAGTGACAGGGATAGTTTCATTACCATTCATTGGTTCAGCATCATCCAAGATAATATTACCAGTACCTTGTTGGTCAGAGAAATTCAAAACACATAATCTACGTTCATTTTGGTATGTCCATTTGTAGGCAACTAAATTCCAACTCTCTTGATCATTTGTGCAATTTAAATAAGTGAATTCACCATTCTTAAAGACTGGATCACTAACGATGGAGGTTAAAGTTTGATAGAATGCCATTGCATCATCGATAGCTGGTTCAGATTGTTCACGTCTAAGATGGACGTCCAATTGGTTGGAATAACCTTGGAAATCACCCCACCAAAAGAAACGTAAACCAGGGAGTGTATAGGTGATGAGAGCGGCAGCATCAGATCTCCACCAACTACCAAAGAAATTTGCACCTCTTGGTTCATCATGATTTGAAATGAAGTGAGCAGAATGAGTTGTAAATTGTTTTGAATGACCAGAGATCCAAGCTCTGACAGCATTCATATCGCCACCATTTATGATATCATGTAACATTTTATCGTAGGTATAGTCGAAACCGACTTGTTGTAAATTCTCTTCGTATGGATGGTAAACTTCGGCCAAAAAGATAATATCTGGATACTCTTGTTTGACCATATCGATAGCAACAGTCCAAAATTCCTCAGTTGGTTGTTGGAAGCCCCATGATTGTAATTGATTTTCCCAATTTGAACCAAATAATGAATTCAATAATAGGTAAGCCATATCACATCTAATTGCATCGGCGAATGAAGCTACGGTTAAAAGTTGTTGAATTCTTGCTTTGACACAATTTGAATTCCAATAGTTCAATTGAGCAGTATCATACCATGAGCCACCCCAACCTGCACTACCATAGGCAATACCATTTGGAAGGTAAGTATTATTATCATATGGTGTTGGTGTACCTTGTGGTGCACGAATATAATAGTCCATCTCTGTTGTGGTCCATTCTGCATCGACTGCAGTATGATTTGGTACAAAATCTAACATTAACAATAATCCAATGGCATTTAATTTCTTTCTTAATTCAATTAAATCTTGTTCTAACCCAATTTGTGGATTAACTGAATAGTTTGTAACTGCATATGGTGATCCAATAATATCGGCTTGTGTATATCCTGGTAAAACTTGTTCATAATGTTGTAATAATGGTCCGTTGGTTTGATCATAGTTTAATCCATATTCTCCTAATTCCCAAACTCCCATCATCCAAATCATATCAAATCCCATTGATTTAATTTTTTCAAATTCTTCAAATGGAATATCTTTTTTTTGAAAAAAAAATAAAAAAATTTATTAATATTTCTTTTTTAATAAAATGAATAATTAAAAAAACTATATAAAATATATTTAATATATGTACATACCTGAAAGTGTATTAATTGGTGTATTATAAGTTATTGATAAATTATACATCCATGGTCTTGTTGAAACTTCATACATCATCATACCACCTGCTGGCACTGTTGATGATACTTTCTTTGTTACTAAACTTGTCATTGCAACGAGTGCAAAAATAAAAATAATAAAATTAATTTTCATTTTTTTTTTTTTTTTTTTAGTTCCTTATAAATAATGTGTACAAATAAAAAAAATATAAAAAAATTAAAAACTAAAAAAAATAAAATAAAAAAAAAAAAATAAAAAAAACCTTCTCAACTGTGTACAGAATCAATCACTGTGAAAAAAAAAAAAAAAATAAAATAAAAATTTGGGATATTTTTTTATTAAAAAAAAAAATTTAAAATAATTAAAATTTCGTGTGAAATTTATGATTAAATGCCATTCCTATGCAATTTTATTTTATTTCGTTTTTTTTTTTTTTTTTTTTAATTTTTTATATTGAGGCAAATAATGGTTTTTTATCTTTTTTTTTTTTTTTTTTTTTTTTTTTTTTTCGTACAAATGTATGTATGTTTGTTTTATTTTTAGTAATGTATTTTTTTTTTTACAACTTTTTATTTTTTTTTTTTTTACAATTTTTTTTTTTTTTTTACAATTTATTTTTTTTTTTTTTTTTACAATTTTTTTTTTTTTTTTTTTTTTTTTTTTTTTTTTTTTGAGTTATATAATTGAACATGTTCAATTTTTTTTTTTAATAACTTTTTTTTTTTTTCTCAATCATTAAATAAAATTTTATTTTTAGAATTTAAATTTATTAAACCAATATTATATTATTATTTAGAAGGGAGGATGTCTCTGAATAACTATCATTTGGTATTTGTTGGAAATACACTATTTCAACAGCATGATTACTTAAATTATTAAATTTGATTGATCTTCTCTCTAATGATTTGTTTAAGTTTTTAAATAATCTAAATTGTGAGATTTGTTTCTAAATTATTTATATTTTTTATTATTTATTTTTTTTTTAAAAAAAAAAAAAAAGGTTGGAATATTAATATTAATGACATTGAAATATTTAAAATAATGATAATAGATCATACATATACAACGAATAAAATAAATATTAAAATGGTTGGACCAACGATGGCAGCCATAATAAGTGCTAAAAGTTGAGAGACTGATGGTGATCCAAATTTTGAAGATGGGTGAAGTATTCTTGCTCCATAACTACCAACAAATAAAATTACAATAATTGCTGAAGGTGATATAAGTATTTTCAAAATAACATCTAAAAAAGGTGGTGGATTATTATTCATAAATTTAGTCTCCTTATTATATCAGAATATTCATTTTCAGTTAACACTCCTTCCATCTCATTTGGATAAAAGGTTTTATAACTTTTGAAAACTGGTTTTCTATCCACATATTCTTCTTCATGATGAAGAAAATGTTTTTTTGGTTTAATTTTATTATTATTTTCTAATTCCATTTTATCCTTTATCGTTAATTTTAATTATAAAATTGATTAGGAAAAAAAAAAAAAAAAAATTTTTTATATGGGTTTTCATTTTGAAAAAAAAAAAAAAAAAAAAAAAAAAACGATTTATTGGTGAGTTAAAGAGGCAAAGTGGGAAATTTTTTTTTTTTTTTTGGTTTCTTTGAGGTTTAAGTTTTAATTTTTTTTTTTTTCCTTTATTTGTTTTTTTGTATTATTATTATTCTTTTGATATTCAAATAATAAAGAAAAAAAAAAAGAAAAAAAAAAACAATAATGTTGTTTGTTTTTTAAAAAATTGGGAATGTTAAAAAAAATCAGAGTTTTAAAAATTAATATTATTTTTTACATTTTCAATGTCATTTTTCTTTGATTATAGATAATGTAAAACAAATTTTATATTTTATTTTATTTTTTTATTTTTTTTATTTTTTTAAAAATTTGATAAAAAAAGACAATAACATTTTATAACATCATATTTGTTTTTTGTTTTACTTAAAAATAGAACAAATTAAAAAAATCTCTTGGTTTTGTAAGGAAAAAAACACACAAAAAAAAAAAAATTATAAAATAATTATTTTTGGATATTGTGTTGTGTGTGTTTAGTGTGAGTGTGTGTGTGTTTTGAAAACATTAATGTGAACATAATAATAACCCTAACAATATATCTGTAAACTATCTTGTTTTATTTTGTTTTTTTTTTATTTTTTAATTATTTTTTTTATTATTTTTTTTTTTTTTGTGGTTAATATTATAAAATAAAAAAAAAAAATAAAAAAATAAAGACAAGGAAAATATTTAACGAAAATACTTTCATAGGATAAATCGATCATCTAAATATATAATATCCTTTCAAACACTTTAAATTTTAAAATTAAATAAAAACCTCATTTTTTTTTTTTTCCTCTCTATATTTTTTTTTTTTTTTTAATTATTTTTTTAAACAATTAAAATTAACAATAGATTCTATTTATTTTTATTATAATTATTTTTATTTTTTTTCATTTTTTTATTTATTATTTAATTTATATATTTATATATTTTTTTTTTATATATAAATAAAAAAGTAGATAATCAAATTTATACATATAAAACATATAAACACCCCCAATTTCAATTTTTTTTTTTTTCTATTATTAATTTATTTTCATATTATTTTCATATTTTTTTTATTGTTTTTTTTATAAATATAAAAAGAAATTAATAAAAAAAAAGGATATTTTTTTTAAAAATATAAAAAAAAAAAAAAAAAAAAATAATAATAATAATGGAAAGTATTGGAACCGAACAAATTATAGAATATTTAAGAGATGAAGTTGTTTATAGAATTGGGCAAGAAAATTTTAATAATGGTTTAATACAGTTAGAATTTGTTGGTAAATATTTAGTTAAATCAAAAGTTAATGAAAATTCAAAACATAGAGTAATGGTTGAGTTTAAAAGGGATGGATTAATAAAGAAATCGTTATGTACTTGTAAGGAATTTGAATTTACATCACCATGTCACCATGTAGCTGCAACTTGTTTCGAGTTAATTGATTTCATGAGAAATCATCCAAATAGATTCATAAGTAATAATACCCTAATTCAAGAATATTCATTAACAAAATCAACCGAATTGGCAGATTTAGTAAAAGAAATTTTTATCGATAATCCAACATTACTATTCTCACCAAAAAATTATTTTAATATTAATTTCAATAACTTTAATGGTATTGATGAAAGTAATAATAAAGTTTCAAAAAATTTATAATTTCATACTTAATATATATATTTATAAGAAAATCAAAAAAAGAAATATTCAATAATTATAAAAATTAAAATCACACACACACATATATATATACAACTGGTACAATAATAAATATTAAATAATATATATATATGTGTATATATATACAATAATGGAATTTCAAATTTAATTATATTTTAACCATTTTTGGAAATTTCCAAACAAACTAAAAATAGTTGGAAAATTTAAATTAAAATAAAAATAAAAAAAAAAAAAGATCGAGATTATTTATTTATTTTAAAAATTTAATTTATTTTATTTATTTTGTTTTTTTTATTTTTTTTTTTAATCTTTTTAAATTATTTTGGAGTTGAAACATCTTTTAATATACTTATAATTCCATTTGATTTTAAAGTTTCAAGTTCTTCTTCTTTTCTCACTAAAACAGCACCAGTAAAACCAACACTATTAATTGAAATTCCTTTTGATTGATAGGTACTACGAGGTACAATGAACATCCAATCCTTTGTCATTATAAAATTATAACTCTTTAATTTACACATATATTCTTTATCGGTTGAAACTAAATCATAATTTACAGGATTATTATCATTATCAGTATTTAATTCTAAATGATTTAATAATGATTTATATTGTAATTCAAAATATTTTGAAAGATGATAATTATTATTACTACTATTATTATTTTCATTTTCATTTTCATTTTCATTTTCATTTTCAATAAATTCTAATTGTTCAAAAGATTTTAATTTTGATTGATCATAATATAATGCAGCAGTTTTAAATGGTAATTCATCAATTTGAAAAATTGATTCATTTGGTAAGTCTTTATATTTTAAAAATAAACTTTCAATTGGACATTTCAAATGTGGTTCATCATAATTGAATGGTGTTGTTAAAAGTTGTACATGTTTATGTGGTTGACTTGCCCCACTATTTGGTCCACAATTAAAAAAACATAACATATCACACTCTTTAATACATTTCCAACTAATAATTAATAATTAATAATAATGTTAGTGCACTAAAAATAAATAATAAAAATGAATATATAATAAATATTAAATATATACATTGCTTTAAAATCAAATTGATTTAGTGGATTTACTTGATTTTCAAAATTTTTAGTTGCAATAATTGAATGATGATTTGAAACATTATATTTATTTAACACTAAATTATGTCTATCAAACAATTGTTGTACGAATAAATCTTTATCACATGGTAAAAAGGGGTCTACAAATTTCTTTTTTATTGGTACTTCTGTTATAATTGTATTATTATTACTATTATTATTATTATTATTATTATTATTATTATTATTATTATTATTATTATTATTATTATTATTATTATTATTTTCATTGTTATTTATGATTTTGGTTTCTTCTATATTACTACTATTACAATTTATATTACCATCTGGTTTGGGAAAATTAAATGGTCTTTTTAAAAGTGATTTTGCAACACTAACCATAAACTATAGTTAATAAATTATATGTTAATTATTTTTATATTATTATTATTATTTTTATTATTATTATTAGAGTGAGAGTATTACATACATTTATACCATTTTCATTCATAAATATAGGTGTTGATTCAATCTTTTCAATTGTTCCAATCTGAGTGGCTCTTTCTGAAACCTTTTTAATTTTATCAAAAAGTTGAAATGTGTTATTCGCGCTTCTCATTTTTATGTGTATGTTTTGAAAATAAATTGAAAAAAAATAAAATAAAAAAAAAAAATAAAAAAAAATAAAAAAAAAAAAAAGTAAAAATTTTGTATAAACATTATTTGTTTTTTTTTTTTTTTTTCATAATCCTGTATAAAAAGAAAATTATTTTTTATTTCTCTCTTTCTGTTAATTCATTAATTTTTTTTTTTTTTTTACCCATTTTTATAAATATTTCTTTATGTGTTTATTTTTTATTTATTTTTTCCATGTAATAAATAGGCTGCAAGATCCATCCATGGTTGGTTGATATCTTTGATAATCTACCAGAGGTTGAAATGCGCATTATGCTATGGCTATCCACGATGCAAACTATATCGTTTCAACCTCTGAATTCTCTAGCGGTGTACTAATCTCCAACTTTCTCTTGTTCAATTTTATCATAATTTCACATTCTTCATTATTATCAAATACAACAACAACAACAACAACAACAACCACCACCACAAATACTAAGTCCACTTTGCATAGGTCGGGTTAAAGGTGTTGGATTTTCAATTTTAAAATAATCATCATAGCTGAAATTGTGATTATCTTGATTATTAGATTCAAATATATTTAAAACTTACTGAATAATTTGTTTTGGTTTTAAATAAACAAATTATTAGTTTATGATTTTTTAAATGGTGTTATTATTTTATTAAAATTTTTTTTTTTTTTTTTTTTTTTTTTTTATTGGTCAATTATTATTTTTTATTATAATATATTATTCATAAATTAATATCCCTATTCATCATCATCTTCATCCTCTTCATCTTCTATATATAAAGGTTTAATATTTTTATCATTGAAATCGTTTGTATTTATTAAATTTTGGTGATCGGTATCAATTTGTAAAATTTTAGAAGCCAATTCAGAGAGATCATTCTTTTGAGTTTGTTTTATTATTTTTAAAACATTAATTAATTGTTCATTTTCTGATGATATCATTTCTCTTAAATCTAGTTTTTTTTTTTAAAAAAAAAAAGTTAATTTATAAAATATGATAAATACTTTTTAAAAATAAAATAAAAAATTACTTACTTTTTGATTCTAAATACATGTTTAATAGTATATGTAAACATTGTTTTTTTAATGATATATTTGCTTTTTTTGATTCCAATAATGATATAATTTCTTTAATACC
>NC_007090.3:4044435-4071935 GCF_000004695.1 Dictyostelium discoideum AX4
GGTTCAACCAATATATTAAATTCTATTTTCCCATCATTAAAAACAATTAATTGTAATTACAACTATAATAATCAAGTAGAGGGTACAAATGGAGGAATAGAATGGACTACCTCAATAACATCATTAACCTTATTAACATTTAATAATAATAGTAGTATAATATTTTCATTTTTACCAAAATCATTAAAACATTTAAGTTTACCAAATTTTAATCGACCTTTTCCTACAATTGATGAAAATTCATTACCATGGAAAAATTTAGAGAGTTTAGAATTTGGAGGTGGTGGTTGTGGTGATGGTTTAAAATTTTCCACATCACATCCTTTCACACAATCTATCTCATTTCCAAATTTAAAATCATTAAAAATTAGTATTTCAAATTATAAATCATTATCAATTAATTTATTTCCAAAGTTAGAATCAATCATCTTTTTAGAATCAATATCATTTACATTATTTAATAAACAATATGTTGATTCTGAATCATTATTTAAAATCTTACCAAACTCTTTAACATATTTAGAACTTGAATCTCTAAACCTAAATAAGCCATTAAATGATCCAACTTTGATTTTCCCATCAAACCTCTCCACTATTTCAATAACTAATAGCCAAAAATTTAAAATATTCCATCCAAATTTACCATTACCACCCCAATTAAAAAAATTATTATATAATAATAATATTTATAATAAATATAATAACTATCATTAAAAAATAATAAAATAAATAAAAAACCAAATAAATAATAATAGTTTTTAAAAAAAATAACGCCATTAATTTATTTATTGTTGCAAGAAAATTTCAGAAAAATTTCTTTCCACTGCGTAGTGAATTTTTTAATTTAATTTCCCTGCACTAACTTAGTTAAAAAAAAAAAATCACTGACCCCAACTTTTTTTTTTTTTAAAAAAAAACAAAGTTTATTATTTTTATTATTATTATTATTATTATTATTATTATTATTATTATTATTATATATATTTTTTTATTTTTATTATTATTATTATTATTATTATTATTATTATTATTATTATTATTATTAATATTATTATTATTATTATTATTTTATTTAAAGATTTGTTTTCAAATAACTGTCAGTTAGATTTTATTTAATTTGATTTTTTATTTTTTAATTTCACTTTTTTTTTTTTTTTTTTTTTTTTTTTTTTAAAATAAAACAATCATTTTTTTTTTTTTCAACCACAAGATTTTTATTTTTCACTTGATATTAAAAAAGCTCATACATATTTATATCTTCCCAAATCATAAAAACATTATTAATAATGGATAATGAAAAATTGTTTTGGTCAGTTTATCATAATATATTTATTAGAAGTTTAATATTTAGTTTCATTTCAAATGGAAGATTAGAATTTAGCGACGAAACATTTTTATTTGATAAATTAAATACCAAATTTTATATTGGTAATAGAAGAAAATTTAAATACATTAAAAAACTATCATGGTTAATTAAAAGAAAACAATACAATTTAATTAAAGATAAAATTAAAGATTTAAATAGTGGTTTATTAATAACAAAGAAATCAATTTATTATTTAATTGAACAATTCAATAATAATAATAATTATAATAATAATAATATTAAAAATAATGATGATGAAATTAAGGACCAAATTGAAATATTTGAATTATTGTGTAAATTTAGAAAGTTAGAATTAATGTCAGTCGATGTTGATTTAATTGAAATTTCAAGTTTAGTAAATAATTTAAATTCTTTAAAGGTATTTACAAAATTTGAAATTCCAACAACAACTGTTTCAATGGATCATGCAATCACAAAATGTAATTTAGAATCGTTAGAATATTTATTATTAAATAGAAATGAAGGGTTTTCAATTAATTTATTAAATGATATTTTAATGAATTCTAGTATACCTAAATTAGAAAGACTTTTAAATTTTTTATTAAATAATAATAATTGTAATTGTTGTAAAATTAATATACCAATATCAGATATACTTAAACAACAATCTAAAATTCAAAAAGTTAAAGAGAATGAAGAAATTATAGATTGTCTTGAAAGTAAATGTGAAGGATCAATTTTTTATAAATTTTTTAAAGGAAATAAAAATTTAATAAGTTTTCAAATATTTTTAATAGTTAGAAATGAAGAAATTCAAAATAAATTAATGGATTTTGAACAGGTTGAAATAATAACATCAGTTAATAAAATTACTACATTATTTTCTCAATATGATATAATCACTCTAACTCAACCAATAAATCGTTATTTACATTTACATTTTTCAAATATTAAAATCATTGAAATTATTGATAAATATTTCATTTTAAATTTTAAAAATGCAATTGCTGATAAAAAAGCAACAAATCATTATTTTCCTAATCATGATTTTGTTACTTCTATAGCTCCAGTTCAACCAAAATTAGGATTTGTAGATGGTCAAAGAATACCAAAAATTGATAATAATTTACACTATACTACATTCAATAAATTTAATAGTTACTATAATGATTATTTTTCACCAAGACATCAATCACATATTCAAACTAATAATAGATTAAATAAAAACAATAATAGTATTGATGATGGTGGTGATCATAAAAATAAAATTTACTCTTTGAATGAAAATTATTTTATAAGAAGAAATTCATTAGTTACATTATTTAATTTAGGTGGTGTTAAAGAGGTTTTAGAAGCAATAAAAGAAAATCCAAAATATTATGAACTAAATTTTAACATTTCTTTAAGAGAGATGACTAAAATTATTAAATATTATGAGATTGAAATTTCAATTCAACTGTTACCAAAATTTTTAGGCCAATCTACACAATATCCTTTTAGAAATACAATTTTAAATTTATTAAATTCATCCATAAAGAATTCTAGAACTGATCAATTTGAATTATTATTAGCATTAGCAAAAGGTACAAAACTTGATCTTTATTCATCATATTCTGTTACTTTTTCACCTGTCAAAAACATTATTCATCAATTATTAATTTCTGTTAAAAGAGGTGATATTAAAATGTATGAATATTTATTATCACTTGTATCAAATAATATTAAAAATCTTAATAATGATCAAGAAGAAAATAAAATTAATAATATAATTATTAATAATATTGGTCAAGATGATAATAAAAATAATAATATGGATCAACAACAACAACAACAACAACAACAACAACAACAACAACAACAACAACAACAACAACAACAACAACAACAACAACAACAAGAATTAGTACAAAAATTAAGATTTAAAATTATTTCTCAAACTTTAAAAAATGCAACTCAAGCGAATAATATTGTTTTATGTGAATTATTATTGTCAAATGAGTTATATAATATTTATATACCAAAAGATTTCGATTACTCATTAATGACTAGTAAATTTAGAAATATTAATTTTTATAATTATTATATAAAAAAACAATAAATAGTAATTTTATTTATTTTCCGTACAAGAAAATAAATTAAAAGGAAATTTCTGAAAAATAAGATATTTTTATATTTTCTCATGCAATTCCCAAAATACTTTTTTTTGTTTTGTTGTGGTTTTTTTTTTTTTTTTTTTCATTTTTTATTATTTTTTATTATTTTTTTTATTTTAATTGCAAGACAACTAAATGATTTTTTATAATCAATTACACGCAACCACACATATTAATTTAAATTATGGAAAAAAAATTTTTAGAATATTTAGTAAATAATAGTGAAAAGGACATAACCTTATTAGAAACACTTTTAACTTTATCTTTAAATGGTGTATACATTTCATCAAAAACTTTAATAAATTTCATTAATGATGAAAATATTATTTCACAAAATTTAAATGAATATCAAATTGAATCATTAAATAATTTTAAAAAATATAAATTAATAAATTATAAGGAAAATATTAAAAATGAAATAATTGAAAATAATAATAATAATAATAATCACAGTAATAATTATAAAATAAATCTCATGATTTCTTTAATAATTGAAAGAAATAATACATTTATAGGTAAAATCAATAAAATCAATAATAATAATAATAATAATAATAATAATAATAATAATAATAATAATAATAATAATAATAATAATAATAATAATAAAATAATTGATAAAAATTATTTATTATTTAAAAGAGTTTGGGGAAATATTATAATTAGAAATGAAATTTTATTTCATTTAAAATTATTTAATATTCATAAAAATACAGTTTTAGTAAATAATAAAAATAAACTTTACAATTATAAATACAAGAGTTATTTAAATTCAATTATAATTAGAGATGATGGTAAAAATGATATTGATTATGATAAAATTAATTTTGATTCAAAAACAGGTAAAAAAATAATAAATGATGAAGAAAATGAAGAAAATGAAGATAGTAATAATAATAATAATAATAATAATAATAATAATAATAATAATAATAATAATAATTTTGATTATATTGATAATGAATATTATGAATTTCCAAATAATTTAACAAAGATTGAAATTCAATTAAATACTAATAAATTGAAATTACCACAATCAATTACTAGTATTAAATTTGGTGATATTTTTAATCAATCGTTAGATGGTGGTTGGATACCAATAGGTTTGGAACATATTGAATTTGGAGAAGATTTTCAACAACCAATTAGAGTTGGACATTTACCACAATCTTTGAAATCAATAATCTTTGATGAAGATTATAGAGGTGAGATTGAATTTGGTGCAATATCATCAAACTCTATTGAAAATGGTGTATTAATATCAAATTCAAGATCACCATTATCATTATCACAATTTCATCATAAATTTATTTCAATGCAAAATAGAAGAACAATTGAAGGATATAGAATACCAAATTATGTAAATTCATTAGAGTTTGATGATTACTTTAATCAAGATTTTAGAGTTGGTGATTTACCAAATAACATTTGTGTTTGTTTAAAGTTTGGATATGAATTTAATAGTATCATTGAGAGGAATACATTGCCAATGTTTTTAAAGGAACTGAAATTTGGTAGTGGGTTTAATAAAGAGATTGGTGTTGGTGTTTTACCATTAACTTTGGAATCACTTGAATTTGGTTACTCATTCAATCAGAAACTATCATCACTTAATTTACCAAAATCTTTAAAATACTTGACATTAGGTTCATCATGGAGACAAACAGTGGATTTTAGTCAAACAAATTTAATCTCAATCAAATTTTCAGAAAGTATTTATGCCTTAACATTAAAAGATGATATTGGTGGTGGTGGTAGCAATTCATTTCCACCAACACTAACATCTTTGACATTGGGTGTATATTCTCATCAAACTAATTCAAATTTATTTCCACAATCTTTAATTCATTTAACAATTGGTCGTACTTTAAATAATTCAACATTTGATTTATATGATACAAACATTACCACCCTAACACTTGGTAATTATTTCAGTAATCCAGTTTTACCAAAGAATTTGAAACATTTAATTATAAAATCAATTCGAAAATCTGATTTATCAAGCTCAACCCTACCTCAAACATTAGAATCAATCCATATTTTAAAAACAACTCCAAAATTATCTTTTAAAAATCTTCCTCAATCTATAAAAAATATTTATTGTAATGATTTAAATCTTTTAAATTCTGCTCCTCTCAAATTTTTTTTAAAATATTTCAATTTGTTTGATCAAAAATATGAAAGTAATTGAAATAAAAAAAAAAAAATATATGAAATCTGCAAATTAAAAATAAAATATGAAATCTGCAAATGAAAAAAAAAAAAAAAAAAAAAATTTTGTTTGCATGTTATTTTTATTTGTTTTTTTTTTTTTATTTTTTTTTTTTTTTTTTTTTTAAATCTATAAAATTATTTTTTTATTATTATTATTAAATAATTATTATTTATATTTTAAAAAAATTATTACTAAAAAAATTATCTATTTTGGTATTAACAATTTTTTTTTTTTTTTTTTTAAATTAAAAAAGGTGAATATTATTATTTTAATAAGACTTTTTTTTTTGAACAAAAAAATGCCATTTTTCAAAAATCAATTAATGATATTTTTTTTTAAATTTTTTTTTTTTTTTTTTATTTTTTTTTTTTTTTTTTATTTTTTTTTTTGGAATTTTTGGTTTTTTTTTTTTTTTTAGTGTGTGTATTGTTATTATTTGTATATAGGTGTAAATTATTAAATAACTCAAATAACATTTATCTTTTTATAGGTTTTATAATTTTTTTTTTTTAAAATTTTTTTAAATTTTTTTTTTTTAATATAATAGTTTGTGTGGTTAATAATCCATTCATATTCTTTGTTTTATTATATTAAATAATTATTTTATTTTTTTTTTTTTTATTTTTATTTTTTTTTTTTTTTTTTTTTTTTTTTTACACACAACACTTGTACATGACAATATTTCTTTAATTTTTTTTTTTTTTATGTTATGCGGACATACAAACATATTTTATAATAAAGTATAGCAATAAACAATAATATAATAATAATAATAATAATAATAATAATAATAATAATAATAATAATAATAATAATAATAATAATAATAATAATAATAATAATAATAAAAATAAAAAAATATATATAATATTATAATAATAAATAATTATAATAATAAATAAATAAATAAATAAATGATAGGATTTAATAGATTTAGAAATAAACTTAAAGGTGTTAACTCACCACCTATTAAGAGGGAGCCTATATTACCTTCCTCACCAACCATCATAAATCAACAACATACAACATTGACTAGAAAATCAATGTTGTTATCAAAAAGAATTGTAATATTTGGTATTAGAGGTGACTTTTTATCAAATTTATTGGTTACAGTTTTAGCACAATATGAATGTTTAGTTACTTTAGTATTTTTAACACAATCAAATAGTAATAAAGATAATAATAATAATAATAATAATAATAATAATAATAATAATAATAATAATAATAATAATAATAATAATAATAATAATAATAATAGTAATAATAATATAACAACATTAGAGATACTACAAGAAGAATCTGAAAAAATTGATGAAATAGTTAAAGAGAATGACGTAATTATAGCTTGTTTCGAATGGAGTGAATTTAGGACAATTTATGATCAAGTTAAAGTAATATCAAATTCTTGTAAAAATATAAAAAGTAATAGTACAAATGATAATGAAAATAATAATGATAGTAATAATAGTAATAGTAGTAGTAGTGTTAGTAGTAACAATGAATCATCAAATGAAAATAAAAAAAGTAAAAATTTAATAGATAAACAAATTATGGTAGTATTTCCAATTGGTGTTGAAGATATGGAATATAGTTTAGAGAATACATCAATCGAGTCTATATTTGACCCATTACCTGTAACTTTTATATTTTATTCAGCATTAATGCAATGGTTATTTGTTGGACCACCTTCAATCAGTCAACCTCATCTTCAATTGGTCCTTAGTAAAACAACAGAGGGTTGTTATTGGTTAGACTGTGATGATTTAATAAAAGCAATTGTCGAATTAATTATTCAGGTATGTTTTTTTTTTTTTTTTTTTTTTTTTCAAATTGATTTATCGTAAATTATTTATTAATTAGTTTTATGTTTTTATTTTTTTTTATTTTTTTTTTTTTAATAGATTGATTTAAGTGGAGCAACTAAAATGTATGTTTTAACTGGTAAAGAATGTTTAACATGTGGAGAGATTTCTAATATTTTATATAATGAGTGTAGTATTATTGTTGATGATTATGTAGAGGATATTACTTTTTTAAAGTCTAGCAATTCTCTTTCTTCTGGTGGTGTTGTTGGTGCTTCTTCAAATCCTACTTCTTCAAATGGTGCTAATGTTATTACTACCACTACTATTGCTGTTGCTGGATCTACTTCTTTTGTTTCTGATAGCACAAGTAATTTAGCGGTAAATGATAAAGATGATGATAATAATAATAATAATAGTAACATTATTAATGATAATAATAGTATTGATCAAATTACAGCAGGTAAAATTTTACAAAAGAAATTTTTTACATATCTTCAATCACCAATATCGACAGTGGGTTCGCCATCCACTGAAGAGATTATAAAACAGCAACCAAATTCATTTACAAGTTTTATTTCAAAATGTAAAGAATCTCAATTATTTACTATTAAACCATCAAGATCAAATTCATTATCAGGTAATGGTGTTGGTAATAATAATAATAATAATAATAATAATAATAATAATAATAATATTAATAATAATAATAATAATAATAATAATAATAATAATAATAATAATAATAATAATAAATTAAATAAAACATTACCAATAAATTTATCTGCTTCAACACCTATACCAATGACATCACCATCATCTCCAACAATGTCTTCTTCAACACCTACTTTACCTTCTTTGTCATCTTCTCAAAATATACCAATAATAAATGGAAATGATAATAATTGTATAACACCATCAAAACAGTTAACAACACCAACACCAGCATCCACACCACCACCATTATCACCAACCACAACATCAACATCTCCATCTACAACAGTACCATCATTAACAACAACCACAACAACCTCAACTTCAACATCATCATCATCTTCGTCATCATCATCTTCTTCTTCATATAGATTTGTATTCAACCCATTTAACATAATAAAGTATTCAAAAGATTTTATAGAAGAAACACTTTATAAATCACCAACACCATCTGTAAATCAACCAAAAAAGTCTGCACAAGAATTAGAAACTCAACAATATATATCACTACTTACATCTGGTTTTAAAAAATCATTTGAAACTGAGATTAACAGTAGTATTTCAATTACTTCTACAAATGAAACTGGTGGTGGTGGAGGTGGTGGTGGCGATACACAACCTATATTATCAAACTCTCAATCCTTACCTTCATCGCCATCCAAAAGGGCATCACCACATATAGAGTTTACAAATGAAGAGTTTGAATCAACTATTGATATTCAAATTGAATTAGTTGATGAAGAACAAAATCAAATCCAAGAGCAGCAACAACAACAACAATCTAAAACTGTAACTTCATCTACAACTTCAACAGAAACCACAACAACTGTGGAATCTTCAACTACTTCAACTACAATTACAACTTCAACTTCAACACCAATACCAACAACAATAACAACAACACCAACAACACCAATAAATAGCGATAATAGTTGGACATTTACATCATTTTCACCAAAAGTTTTTAAAGAAATTAGAAGATATTATGGAGTGGATGAAGAATTTTTGAAGAGTCAAGAAAATTCAAGTGGTATAGTTAAATTTTTAGAAGTTCAAACCATTGGAAGAAGTGGTAGTTTTTTTTATAAATCTCAAGATAGTAAATACTTTATAAAAACCATACCGTCCAATGAATACGATACATTTGTAAAGATATTCCCCTCTTATTATCATCACACAATATCCTATCCAAATACTCTATTACCTAGATTTTTTGGAATGTATAGATTAAAAGGAAAATTAAAATTTGGTAATAATTCCAATGTTAGCTATTATACCAGTACCCATAGAGATATTATTTTCGTTGTAATGGCAAATTTATTCTACAATAAACAGAAATTAGAAATTAGAGAGAAATATGATTTAAAAGGTTCAACAGTTGGTAGATATGTTGATGTTAATTTAATTCAACAACAATTTCAACAACAACAGCAATTACAACAACAACAACAACTACAACAACAAGAAAATGAAAATATAACGATATCACCACAATCAACAACAACAACCACAACAACTACAACAACAGAAGTATCAACAATAATAACTACAACACCAGCATCCCCACAAACAACAACAGCAACAGCTACAACATTTGATATACAAGATTTAACATTTAAAGATTTAAATTTAAAGAGGAAAATTCATTTAGGAGCATTAAGAAAAGCATTTATAACTCAATTGAAAATAGATTCAGAATGGATGAATAGTCATGGTATTTGTGATTACAGCCTATTGGTTGGATTACATATTAGCGATAAAAAGGGTATACAATTATTGAAAACCAATAGCCTAAAGAGTAATAGTGGTAAAAAAGAAGATATATCATTCTTTAAAAAGGATTGTAATGGTGTTGCTTCTTCGATTTCTGAGCTTGGTAATACAAGAATCATTCATCCATTATCAACTCTCAATGGTAATAGAGGGCGTTCGTTATCATGTTCAAGTACATCAGATAATGATACATCACCAACAAGAACAAATCTTAATAGTGTTGTTGGAGATAATAGTGGAGGAGGAGGAGGGGGAGGAAATAATAGCCCACCCACCCACAATAGCATTCAACCAAACAAGCAGTCTTTATCAACTTCAAATACAAATAATAGTTTAAGTAGTACCACCAATACTATTGATGAAGATGAAGAAGGAATTATTTACTATTTAGGTTTAATTGATATTCTTACAACTTATAATTTAAAAAAACGTGGTGAAAATGCTGTAAAAGGTTTATTATTTGATAGAGTAAGATATTTTTTTCTAATCATTTTTTATTTGTTTTTTATTTTTTTACTAATTTTAATTAAATATTATAGACACAAATTTCAGCAATTAATCCCAAAGATTACCAAATTAGGTTTATAAAATATATTGAATCAATTTTTGATTAAAAAAAAAAAAAAAAAAAAAAAAAATTATAATTAAAAAAGTATGAAAATAAAAACCTAAATGAAGCATTAAAAAAAAAAATAAAAAATAAATACTGTTTTTTTAATCTTTTTATTATAACCTTTTTCAGAGTCACGAAAGATATTCTCTTTGTATGTACACACAAAAAAATATTTACATTGTTGGTTGTTATTTTCCCAAATTTTATAAATTTGTAAAAAAAAAAAAAAGATTAATATTTTTTTGATCATTGGGTTGTTCAACTGGATTTAGATTCAAATATAGATGAAATTGGGTTAGTTTATAATATATTTTTTATTAATTAAAACATCTTTGACCAGCAGATGGATTATAACAAGTATTTCCACATGCTTGGTAACCAAATGAACAAATTACACCACCTGGATAACATTTTTGACCTGATGATGGACTATAACAAGATCTACCACATGCCTCATAACCAAATGAACAAATTATACCACCTGGATAACATTTTTGACCTGACGATGGACTATAACAAGAATTACCACATGCTTGATAACCAAATGAACAAATTACACCACCTGGATTACATTTTTGACCCGATGATGGACTATAGCAATTATTTCCACATGCTTCATAACCAAATGAGCAAACTACACCACCTGGATAGCATTTTTGGCCTGATGATGGACTATAGCAGTTATTTCCACAAGCTTGATAACCAAATGAACAAACTACATCACTTGCACTTTCAACATTTTTTAAAAAAAATAAAATGCCAAATAAAAAAAATAAAATTGAAATTAATTTCATTATTAATAATTGTTATCACACTGTTTTTCAAATAAAAAAAAATTTTAATTTATACTTTTTGTTTTTTTTTAATATGTAAAATTCAACAACTACAACAACAAAAGTTAATAATAATATTATTTATTTATGTTCATTCGTGTAAAAAATATAGTGGCTATTAATTTAATAAATTTTAAGAAATAAAGATTTCAAGATTTTTTTAAAATTTTTTTAAATTTTTTTATCATCTGATAATTGATATTTATTTGTTTTTGATTTTTGAATTTTTAATGTCGATTGGATTTAGTATTGTATCATTTTAATATAATTCATTTAATAATAATGAATGACCATATGAAAAAAATTATTTATATTATTATTTAGACTATTATTTAAACTGTTTTTATCATTATTATGACTATTTTTTTCAACACTACTATTTTTATTATTTTCATTTTTAATTTCATTTTTCGGAGTCATGAGATATTTTAGATATTTTTAAAAATAATTTTTTTATTTTTTTAAATATTTTCGGGAAAAAAAAAAAATATTTAATATTTTCGGGAAAAAAAAAAAAATATTTAATATTTTCGGGAAAAAAAAAAAAAAATTATCACACACCCAACCACAATAAAAAATGAATAAAATTATAATTTTAATTTCTTTATTTTTAAATTTTTTATTTGGTTATGTTGTTTGTTTAAATGAAAATAATCAAAAATCACAAAACTTAATAATACCAACATATTCAATTAAATTAAAATCTGATGGTGAATATTTGGTTTATTCTGGAAATGATACATTATCAATTGCACAAGCATCATATACAAATGAAATGATGTCAATTGGATGGGGTTACATTTCAATCACTACCAATCCAAAATATAATGATTCATTACAAATTGAAGCAGCAGGTTATCTTGAAGGTTATTTATCATATGAAATGATTTGGCAAAATTGGAATAATATGATGGTTAATCAAAATGCTAATAATTCATTTGGAAATGATATAATTAGTTGGGCAAAAGAGAATATTTTATATATGAATCAACAAATCCAATTAAATCAAAATGATCCATATTGGATAAATGTTAATTTAGTATTACAACAATTAAATGGTTTAACCAATGGATATAGTGACGCAAATCAAAATCCAGATCGTCAATTATCATTAATGGATTTTATACTTTTAAATATGAATGTTGAAATTTATGATATTATGAATTCTTTAAAGAATAATTCATCATCATTTTATCAACAACCTAATAATAATAGTTTTGATAATAATCAACATTGCTCAGCATTAATTAAATTAACAGATGATTTAACAGAATTATATACAGGTCATACTACATGGAGTGATTATTATCAAATGGTTAGAATGATTAAATCATATAATTTCAGATTTTCAAAATTAGTAGCTGCAAAATCAAATACTACAATGTTTTCAGGTTATCCTGGAGTATTGATGAGTGTTGATGATTTTTATATGTTGGATTCGAAATTGGTTGTTTTGGAAACTACAAATGGAATAAAAGATAATGATAGTGAGTTATTCAAACTTATTAAACCACAATCAGTTTTAACTTGGATTAGAATTATAGTAACCAATCGTATTGCTCATAGTGGAAAATCATGGTGTGAAATATTTGAAAAAGAAAATAGTGGTACCTATAATAATCAATGGATGATAGTTGATTACAATAAGTTTATAAAAGGTGTTAGAGTTCAAGATGGTACACTTTACGTTTTTGAGCAATTACCAGGCTATGTTGAATATGCTGACGTAACTAATATTTTACGTACTGGTTATTGGCCAAGTTTTAATGTCCCTTACTTTGAAACAATTTCTAATATGTCTGGATTTAATTATCAATCATCATCAAGTGATAGTAGTAGTAGTAGTGGTAGTATAGCATATGAACAATATCCTCGTTCACAAATTTTTAGACGTGATTCAAATAAAGTTTATTCAATTTCAGATTTTCAAGCATTTATGAGATATAATGATTTTCAAAATGATCCTTTGGCATATGGTGATCCAGGTAATCAAATTTCAAGTCGGTTTGATCTTATTACTCCTCAAAATAATGCTTCCGCTGCTGGTGGTATAGATTCTAAAGTAACCTCTTTGGAACTAATTAATCAATTTTTAATGATAGCTCAATCTGGCCCAACTCATGATCAAGAACCACCATTTTCTTGGTCTTCTGAAAACTGGAAAAATAAATATCCAACAATAGGACAACCTGATACATTTGATTTTGGTATGTTTAATAATAATAATAATAATAATAATAATAATAATAATAATAATAATAATAATAATAATAATAATAATAATAATAATAATAATAATAATAATTATAAAAAAATAATAATAATACTAATGTTTATATATTTTTTTTTTTTTTTTTTTTTTTTTTTTTTGAATAATAATAATAATAATAATAATAAAAAGAATGGGTAACATTTTCAACAACATCATTTGGATCATTTCCATCAGCATCAAATGAAAAAAAGTAAGTAAATTATTTACTTTAATTGTTTTTTGTTTTTGGGAAAATAAAAATAAAAAATAAAAAATAAAAAATAAAAATAATAATAAAAATAATAATAATAATAATAATAATAAAAATAATTTTATTATTAAATTTTTAAGTTGAATTTTAATTTGAACATTATTTTTTTTTTATTTTTTTTTATTTTTTATTTTTTTTTTTTTTTAATCTACCACCATGTTTTTTTTTTTTTTTTTTTTAATTTAGTTATTAGAATAATATTTTCACTTTTTGGTTTTTTGGGAACATTTGAGTTTTTTCATTTAATTAATTTTAAATAAAATTAAAATAAAAATAAAAAACAAAATATTTATAAATAATAAAAAAAAAAAAAAATAAAAAAAAAAGAAAAAGGAAAAAAAAAAAAAAAAAACACACACCAGAAAACCATCTTTTCTTCTGATTATGTATAGATCAACATTATTTTTATCTGCATCATCACTATCACCATTATCAATAACCTTTTTTTTTTTTTTTTTTTTTTTTTTTTTTGTGAGATTTTGAAAATTTAGATAAGAAGAATAAAAATAGTGATCCATATAAGTATTTGGTGTGCTCACACTATTTTTTTTTTTTTTTTTTTTTTTTTTCCTTTTTGGGTTATAAATTCAATAATTTTTTTTTTTTCTATGTATAAAAAAAAATTTTTCCAACATAACATTTTTATAAAAAAAAAAAAAAAAAAAAAAAAAAAAAAAAAAAAATTATAGTGTTGGGTGTGTTTTATAAATTTGCAACATGAAACATATAAAAAATAATATTTTTCATTAATTTTTTTTTTCACATATTGTATGATATAAAATAAAGGAAAAAAAGTAAAAAAATAACACAAAAGCACACAGTAACACTTTTTTTTTTTTTTTGAGATTACAAAAATAGATGTAAAAAAAAAAAAAAGAAAAAAAAACATAAAAAAAAAAACAAAACATTGATGTGAGTGTGTGGGTGTGGGATCCAATAATAAACATAAGTTGTGAACAAAAATAATAATAATAATAATAATATTAATATATTATTAAAAAAAAAAAAATTAAAATAAAAAAAAAAAAAAAAAAAAAAAAAAAAATTATTTTTTTTAAAAAAAAAAAAAATTATTATTATTATTACCAAAATTAAAATTAAAATTAAAATATTTTAAATTTAAAAAACCAATTTTTTAAAAAAAAATATTAATTTTAATAGGGGGGGGGAGAAAAAAAGTAATAATTTTCCCCCCCCCAAATTTTTCCCCTTTTAAAATTCCCTTAAAAAATTTAATTTAAAACCTCAAAAAAAAAAAAAAAAAAAAAAATTTTAAATAGAATAAAATAAAATAAAATAAGGAATAGAAGTAATATATTAGTGTAATTCCAAAATATTACTCTACTTTTTACTCCCCTATCACTATTTTCAAAAAAAAAAAAAAAAAAAAAAAAAAAAAAAAAAAAAAAAAAAAAAAAAAAAAAATATTAAAAATAAAAATACAATTTATTTTTAAACTATTTTTATATCTCACATATCTGTTTTTTTCCTTTTCTTAATCCTCCAACAAAAATAAAAATAAAAAATAATAATAATAATAATTTTGTTTTTTGAAATATCCATATTAATATAATTATATAGAATTTAATAAAAAAAAAAAATCATATTGTTGGTTTAATTTATTTAAGATAAAAAAAAAAAATTTTAAAAAATATTAAATTAAATATTTTTTTTCCTTTTCTATATTTTATTATTATAATACATATAATTTTATCGTTACATAAGTAAAAAAAAATAATAATAATAATAATAAAAATAATAATATTAATTTTATTATATTTATTTTTTATTTTTTATTTTTTTTTGGTAATTATTTGAATTTTTTTTTTTTTTTTATTAGGTTTTTTTTTTTTTATAAAATTTATTATTTTTTAATAATAATAAAAAAAATAATAATAATAACACAACTAAATTATTTATTAATTAATAATTGTATAGATATAAAAGAAAAAAATTTTTTAAAAAAAAAAAAACCAATAAAAGAAAATGATTGATATCTTACCAAAAGAAATCAACTCAATTAAAGATAGAAAAAAAAAGAAAAGAGAAAGAAGAAGAATTGTTGATGTTCAAATTACTAATGGAATAAATTCAACATCAAATCTTTGCACAAATAATCAAACAGTTTCAAGCTTTTTACCTGTAATAATTGATCAACAATTTAAATCAAATAATAATAATAATATCAATAATATTAATAATAATAGGAGCTCATTAAAAATCAATATAAATAATATAATAAATACAAAAAAAGAAGAAATAGTTGAAAGTTCAAATAATTTTGATTCTACAACAAATGTAGAAAATTGTTCTTCTTCTTCTTCATCTTCATCATCAACAACAACAATTGATGATTGTATTAATTATAATAATATTAGTAATAAAAATAATAATAAAATATATAAACAAGATCAATTAATATTTAGAATGGAAGTAGACGGAGGTCTTAATGAAGATGATATTTATCATGGTAAAAAAATGAATAAAAATAAAAATATAGAAGAATCTATTGAAATAGGGATGATGAATGAAGAAAATAATGAAGTTAGTTCATATGAATATATGGATATTGATAATAATAGTTGGTATAGTGGTGATCCATTTGTTTCGGAAGTTTTAAAGGATGAAAAGGAAACATTGGGATTAATTGAAAAGAAGAGATTAGAATTAGAATCTGTTGAACGTACCATTTCAACCTTAAGAGAAGCAAAAGATTCAATTTTAAAAGATATAATGATAAAAACTCAATTTTTAAAAAGTGTTCAAAGAAAAAAAGAAGATCAAATTAAAACCATAACCAATAGTTATCATTCAATTGCAACAAAATATAATCTTTCACAAATTGAATCACGTTCATTAACATTAATCTTACCAGAAGAAGTGATGTTACATATTTTAAAATTTTTATCACCAATTGATCTTTGTAGAGGTGTTTGTAGAGTTAGCTTAAAATGGAGATCATTGGCTTTTGATATTAGTCTTTGGAGAGATCTTTGTTTACAAAGAAGATTACTCGATGGTTCAAATTATGGTTATTTCCCTCTAATTGATAATCAATTAACAAATAATAATAATAATAATAATAATAATAATAATAATAATAATAATAATAATAATAATAATAATAATAATAATAATAATTTATTATTAGAATCTGAATCATTGTCAAATTCAAATAGTTCAATTGGTTCATCATGTTCAACTTATTCCTCCACTTCTTCTTCTTCCTCAAAACCTTTATATGGCGATAATTGGTACGTTGGTGAATTTAGAAAAGATAATAATTGGAGAAAAGGTAAATATAGTACAACTATTATTAGAGGCCATAAAGAGATTGTATGGAGTTTATTATTTGAATCCGATTCAAATACATTAATTAGTGGTAGTGAAGATATGACAGTAAAGGTTTGGGATTGTAATGGAATAGGATCAGGCGGTAACAATAACGGTATTGGTCAGTATCAAGATGATATTGAAGATAGTAAAAAACGTTGTAAGAAAACATTAACTGGTCATAAAAATGGTACCATTTGTTTAGGTAGTACTCCAACTAGATTAGTTAGTGGTAGTGCTGATGGTAGCTTAAAAATATGGGATCGTCAAGAGGGTAATTGTTTGGAAACTATTCAAACCCATAGTTCTGTTTGGTGTTTACAAATAATGGGTAATCAATTAATTTGTGGTTGTGTTGATGGTACCATGAAAGTATTTGATCTCAATACTTCTGGTTGTGTACGTACAATGAGAGGTCATACAGCTCCAGTAAGATGTTTACAAAGTGTCAATCATAATGGTCAAGAGTTAATAGTTTCTGGCTCCTACGATAAAAGTATTAAAATTTGGGATATGAATGGTACTTGTGTAAATACAATTCGAGCTCATACCCATAAAATAAATTGTTTACAATATGAAAATGGTCAATTAGTAAGTGGTAGTCATGATAGTTTATTAAAGGTAAGTTTTTTTTTTTTTTTTATTTATTTTATTTAATAAAAATTTAGAATATTAACACAATTATATTTTTTTTTATATCAGATTTGGGATATGAATGGCGGTTTAATACATACATTACAAGGTCATGATAATATGATTCATTGTTTACAATTTAAAGGAAATAAACTATTAAGTGGTTCAACCGATAGTACCATAAGACTTTGGGATTTAAAAACTGGCTCACATATAAATACTATAAAGGGGCAATCCGCAGTGTGTTGCCTAAAATTTAATGATTCAAAATTAATTACTGGTTATGAAGATAGTTCAATTAAAATATTTGACTTTTCTTAACTTCAAAAAAAAAGAAAAAACAAATTATAATAATAATAATAATAATAATAATAATAATAATAATAATAATAATAATAATAATAATAATAATAATAAAAATAATAATAATTATAATAATATTAAATAATTTTAAAAATTAATAAATAAAATAAATAATATTTAATTTAAAAAAAAAAAAAAAAAATTTATTAAACAAATTTATGTCAAAAGTATTTAATTAAGATTAAATTGAAAGGAATAATTTTTTTTGTTTGATTTTTGTAATTTTATGAACTAATGAAAATATGGGTACCTAAAAATTACATTCCAATTGTTACAGTTTCATTATCTGGTAGTGGTTTCCATGTTTTATTTATTTCAGATGCTAATTTTATAAATGCTTCTTCGACACCCAAAGATTCCTTTGCACTAACCTCAATAATTGGAATGTTTTTATCATCTGCAAATTTCTAAAATAAAAATTAAAAAATTTTTAATAATTTTTTTTTTAAAATAAATTCTATAAAAAGTAAACTTTGATTTTAATAATTACTTTTGCATTATTAAAATTCACAACTCTTTTTTCATTAAGGTCGCATTTATTTGCAATAATTAAAATTGGAACATTTGGACCTGCTAACCTATGCACTTCTTCCAACCATCTACCTACATTATCAAATGTTTTTTGATTTGCGATATCATAAAAAAGCATAATACCATCAGCACATCTATAATAGGACTGAGAAAGTGCCCTGAATTTTTCTTGGCCTGCAGTGTCGTAACATTTGAGGCTTATTTTTTTACCTTCTATTTGAATTTTTTTTGTAAAACAATCAATTATTATAGGTGATGGTTTATGACAAACTTCAAATTGATTATTTTTAAATCTTTGTAATACTGAAGATTTACCTGTTGCTTGATCACCAATTACTTTTTTTTTTTTGTGTGTGAATAAAAAGTTGGATCTATGTTGAAAAAAAAATAATAATAATTATAAAAATATTTACATATAATAGTATATACATCACTATTGTTTAAAAAATATCATTAATAAACTATTCAATTTTATTATCAAATAACCAATAAATAAATGAAAAAAATAAAAAAAATATATTTACTCTTTCTTTATTTTTTCCATTGTGGTTGGTTCTGATACATAATTAGAAGACTTTTCTCTTGAGTGAAAACAACCCGTTTATAATAGTTTTCAATATTTTTTTAGAAAATATAAAAATAATTTAAAAAAAGAAATAGATAATAAATTAATTTCAAAAAATAAATTTTTTGAAAGTTGGAGATCTTAAAAATATTTACTCTTTATTTGTTTTTACGGCTGAAGTTGGTTCTCTTGAGTGAAAACAACCCATTTTTAATAGTTTTCAATATTTTTTAGAAAATATAAAAATAATTTTAAAAAAGAAATAGATAATAAATTAATTTCAAAAAATAAATTTTTTGGAAGTTTGAGTTCTTAAAAATAAAATAAAAAAATAAAAAATATTTACTCTTTCTTTGTTTTTCCAGTTGCAGTTGGTTCTCTTGAGTGAAAACAACCCATTTTTAATAGTTTTGAATATTTTTTAAAAAATATAAAATTAATTTTAAAAAAGAAATAGGTAATAAATTAATTTCAAAAAATAAATTTTGAGTTCCTAAAAATAAAAGAAAAAAAAAAATAAAAAATAAAAAAAATAAAAAAGATAAAAATAGAATAAAAAAAAAAAAATAAAAAAAAAATAAAAATTAAATAATTAAAAAAAAAAATAAATGGCACCACCATATAATTATAAAAAAAAAAAAATTTAAAAAAATAAGAAAATCAAATTTATTTGAAGTTCATTTTTCAATATATAAATATTTGTTAAATTTAGAACGAAATAAATAGTTAGAAAATGGGTAATAATTAATCAAAAAAAAAAAGTAAAAATAAAAAATAAAAAAGATAAAAAATCAAAAAAAATAAATCAATTATAATTAAAATAATAAAAAAAAATAATAATAATAAAGTTTTATTAATAAATAATTTACCTTCTTTTTAAATTTTATAATAATTTTTTTTTTTTTAGGCTATTTTATTTAATCTTTTCAGTCAAATGTTATCTATTTTCTCCAATTTATTTTTAAACTATTATTTTTTTAAATTAATTTATTTATCTTTTTTAACTTCTTTTACAGGGGAAGGTGAAGAAGTTGCGGCTTTTTGTTGTTTTTTTAATAATTTTTGTTGTTGATTAATTTGTTTTTGAGTGAGTGGTTTTGTTGATTGTTGTTGTGGTGATGTTGGTTGTTGTTGAGATGGTGTAATAATTTCTGGTATTTGTTGTTGTTGAGCTGCTTGTTGAGCTGCTTGTTGTTGTTTTTGCTGAGCTGCTTGTTGTTGTTGTTGTTTTTGTTGAACTGTATCATTTGATTTTTTGTTTGCAACTTCATCATCGTCGCTATCATCATCTGCAGCATCACCAATTTTTCTTTGTGGTGGTACAGGTTGTTGTTGAACACGTGGTAATGGTTGAAGTTGTAATGGACGTGGATTATGAGCGAGATTAATTGAAACATCAGTTTCAACATCACAACCTAAATAACCATCACACATGACGTAGAGTGAATAATGAGCGGTACCAATTTCAGCGGCTGAAAGGAATGGATATTTAACGATGGTACCTGGTGTAAAGGTTTCAGTTTTACCCAATGCAACCAATTCATTCTTTTGACGATTACCCATTAAAATCCAAAAGTTTACTGGTTTATCATCAAATGTGAATGGAGAATGACATAATTCCTTTGGTGGATTAATTAATGATTTCTTTGGTACTTTCTCCCAAGCATCATCGTCATCACTATCACTGTATTCATCGTCATCAAATTCAGAGTCATCATCAGAGTCTTCAATTTCATTACCATCTGCATCTAAAATCTTTTTCTTTTCTTTCTTTTCTTTCTTTTCTTCTTTGATTTCTTCTTCTTGTTGTTCATCTTCACTTTGATCTTTTTCTTCGGCTTTACCAGAGGAGGAAGGGGATGATTCATCTTCTTTAGCACCATCTTTAGTTTTTTTAACGGTTGTTCTTTTTCTTGCACCACCTTTCTTTTCGGCTGGAGCTAAATTTGGTTTATTTTTAGCTGCTTCTTTGGTTGCGATGGCAGCGGCGGCTTCTTCTTGCTTTTGTTTTTTAAGTGCAATTTGATCAACAAACTCAACCTCTAAAATACAAACGGAACTAGCTAAGAATGTTGGATTTTCAGAGGTGATTCTCCATTTGATACCAACTTGACAAGGAATCTTTTCGAGGATGTTTTCAATATCTTTAATCTTTGCGTCGTTGAGGGCGGTACCACCAACTTTAGTTAATAGCTCCTTTCTCTTTTCCTCAGACATAGCTTTGAATTTGGCAATGTCTTGAACGTGATTACTCTTTAATTGTTGAGCCATGAAACTATCGAGATGTGGTAATTGTTTGAGGGATTGATCTTCCCAAGCGCTTTGCATGATACATTGTGAGAGTTTAACCAATTCTACCAAACCAACCAATTGACGTTTCTCACGAGTGACTTGAAAAGCACCAGTCAAATAATGACGATAGGTCTTTATGATTTGATTGAGGTCATCTCTGAGGGTTTGTGGCATATCTTTGATACGGCATAAATGGGCATACAATAGAATGGTACCCTTTACAATGTATGGAGCGTTGAAACGTGCCTTCTTAACCTTGTATGCGTCGGGAATGGATTTGAAGAGATTCTTCAAGTTTTCATCATCACTCTTTCTCTCTACCAAACTTGTCTTATACTCTGTGGTTGCAGCTAAAATTTCAATCATTGACTTTAGACGAGTTGTACCATCGATCACATGATAGTAGAGTGCTAATGATTGTTGTTCAATTTGTGCTGGTAATTTACTCTTGGTACTCTTATTCCAATAGTAAACTGCACTTGGTAATGCAACAACCAACAATAACAAATACACTGTCAATACAATTGGTGAATTACCCTTATTAATCAACCATGATGGTAATGCAATACCAATGGACATACGTTGTGGTCCATCTGGATTACCATAAGTTTCCCATTTCTCTCTAATTGCATCATCAGTTAATGCTTGATATGCTTTTGCAATTGACATATACATTTCCTCTGCTTCAACATTACCTGGATTCTTATCTGGATGAAATTTCAAACTCATCTTTTTATGTGCTTTTTTAATTTCTTCTGTTGTTGCTCCCTAAAAAAAATAATAATAATAAATAATATTAAAAAATTAATATTTAATATATATTATTATTATTTTTTTTTAAAATTATTTATATATTTAATAATAATAACTTACAGGTTCAATGCCAAGAATTGTATAAGGATTATATGGTTCTTTAGTTGGTGCTGTACTTGTTAAAACAATGTATAACAAGAAGAAAAAGAGTACCCAAAAGAATGCAATGATACCAATTTTAATTTTATTTGATGTTGATTTCATTTCTTTCTTTTCTAATTTAATTCTTTCTTCAGATTTTCTTTCACAACCTTCACATGAACAATCGAAATGTTTAGCGATTGGTTTTGGATTGAACTTTTTCCATAACCAAATTGTTGATGGAATTAATGCAACAAATAAAAAGAATACAAGCCATTGTACAAATTCAATATCTTTATAATCCTCAGTTGATGATGTTTCTTTTCCAAAATTTGGGTGACTATCTTTCATTTTTTTTTTTTTTTTTTTTTTTTTTCTCTCTTTAAGAATTATTAATTTAAAAGAAAAATTGAGAAATTAAAAAAAAAAAAAATTTTTTTTTTTTTTTTAATATATATAATATTATATTATATATTGAACTGATAGAAAAATAAAATGACTTTTTTTTTTTTTTTTTTTTTTTTTAAAAAAAAATAAAAATAAAAAAAAAATAAAAAAAATAAAAAAATAAAAAAAAAATAAAATTTATTTTTGATAATAGTTGAAATTTGGGGTGTCACGATAAAAAAACAAAAGGAAAAGTCAAACAAAAATAAAAATAAAAAAAAAAATGGAATGAAACACTAATTTATAGATTTTTAAAAAAAAAAAATGGTAATCCAATTTCTTTATTTTAAAAATTTAAATAAAATAAATAAATAAATAAAAAACAAATATATTTAAGTTTTTTTTTTTTTTTTTTTTTTTTTTTTTTTTCTCTAAACTTTAAACACAAATCTGTATATTTTTTAAAAAAAAAAAAAAATGATTAATCTGATATTTTAATTTTCAAAAATTTAAATAAAATAAATAAAATAAAAAAAAAATAAAATAATAAATATATATAAGTCTTTATTTTTTTTTTTTTTTTTCTAAACACTTCCTTTTCTTAAATTTTTTCCAATTGTACTTTTTCTTGTTAAAATTCTATGACCACCAGCGGTATTACTACCACCACTATTATTATTATTAATTGGAGAAGAAGAAGTTGGTGATGATGATATTGAATTATTTGATGAGATCGATCCAATCGATTCACGTTCGCCCATAATACCATCTTCCTCTTCTTTATTCCAAGAAAAGTTTTTAAATGGAGAATCTAAATTATAAACACTGGCAGCTGATGATTTTCTTCTTTGGAAATTAATTTTTGCATTTAATTCAGGATCACAACTTAGAGTTAAATTATTATTTGTTGGTTGTTGAGAATTATTATTTGAATTTGAATTTGAATTTGGTAATGAGATTTCTTTAATGGTTGGTTTGAATGGTGGTGTAATCATTTTACTTTCCAACATTCTCCAAGGTATTAACTCAAAGAATGGATGGGAAGAGATCTCTTCAAAGCCTTGGGTTGAGCCTAACCTTTTATTTGGGTCGGGTACCAATAGTTTCTCCAATAAATCTTGTGCATCGGATGAGAGGAACATTGGCATTCTTAGATTACCTTGAATCATTGATTTATACATATCATTTCTGTTGCTTGCTAAAAATGGTGATCTTCCAGTTAACATTTCAAACAATAATATACCAACAGACCACCAGTCCGCTGCCTTACCATGGCCTGCGCCAGTGATAATTTCCGGAGCCAAATATTCTGGTGTGCCACAAAATGTGGTTGCAAATCCACCTTCGCCACCATTTTTACTACCAACCACACTTGTGATACCAGATTTACTTAGACCGAAATCGGTCAATTTTATATGACCCTCCTCATCCAATAGAATGTTCTCGGGTTTAATATCTCTATAGATGATATTATTGGAATGTAGATAATGTAATGAACAAATCACCTCTGCTATATAAAACTTTGCCAATTCCTCAGGGAATTTTCCAGCTTTTTGTAAATGATGGAATAATTCACCACCTGGTACATAATCCATACACATGAATAGGAAATCCTCATTTTGGAATGCAAAATGTAATCTAACTATAAATGGATGGTCCATCGTTGACAATACCATCTTCTCTGTATTTGTATGTGCAATTTGTTTCTTTTTCAACATATCCTTCTTATTCAATACTTTCATAGCATAGAATTTACCTGTATCTTTTCTACGTACTAAATAAACTCTACCAAATGATCCAACTCCTAATACTTTTAATAGTTCAAAATCATCAATTGTTAATTTCTTTATACTTTGTTTATTCTTTTTATTTAAACTCTTTGATGATGATAAATCACGATCTGATGATGATGAAACTTCTAAATTATCAAAATTGATTGTACTTGAACAAACATCTTTTTTATCATTTGTTTGGGATGTGGTAGTTGAATTTGATTTTGTTATATTATTATTATTACTATTATTATTTGATGGTAATGATGATGGTTGATTAATATAAGGATTATCTTTTTCTTTATTAATTTTACTACTACTATTACCACTACCACCACTACCAATATTATTATCTTTATTTTTATCATCTTTATTATCATCTAAAACTATTTTAATATCAGCTTTTGTAATTGGTGTTGGTGTTGTTGTTGCTACAGTTTGAGTTGATTTCGAACTTTTCTTTAAAAGGAATTGTTTTTTCAATTCTTCTGCTCTAATTTTCCAAACTCTTGAACCCTCGGTTGAGTTACTATTTGGTGTATTTGGCATTGCATTAATATGTTGCATTAATGCAGTTTGAGAATTAGAATTTGGTGTTAATGGACTTAATCCCATTGATTCACTTTCATTATTAAATTTTGATGCTTGTGATATTGGTAATGTTGGTGTTTTAAATGTTGACGTTGTTGTTGTTGTAGTTGTTAAATTACTATTATTATTATTATTATTATTATTAAATGAAATACTACTATTATTATTTGAACTATTTATAATACCACTACTATTAATTGATGATGAATAAAGACTACTATTACTTGCTGATGATGCTATTAAATTTGGTGGTGTTGAATTATTAGCATTATTATTATTACCACCACCGCCACTTGCCGATGAACTACTTGTACTGCTACCTGATAAACCTTGTGGATGATATGTTGGTGATGATATATTATTTTCACTAGTACTTTGAGATAATTGACTAATCATTCTACTACTACTTAACATTGGACTTGATCTATGTACACCAACACTCTCTGATAATGGTGGTTGTGGAGGTGGTGATGATGACGTTGGTTGATTCGATGGATCACTAACATATAATCTTATTGGACTTGTATTTGGACTGGTGGCAGTACTATTCGAACCATTGCTACTAACACCACTTCCACCACCACCACCACCAGATGGTGATCCAACTCCTAATCTTTTAAATTCCGATATTATACTTTTGGCTTGTTCTGGTGTTTCTGCTTCAAAATGATATCGATGTAAAAATGTTAATGAAAATTTATGTGAATCAGTTGGATCTTGCTCAATACTATAAACATCTGAATTTCTAACAAACCATTGACATGATTGTCCATTTAAATTTGAAACTCCTAATGAACTAACTGCCAATGTTCTAAAAATAATTAAATATAAATAAATTATTAATTATTTATTATTATTATTATTATTATTATTGATTTTTTTTTTTTTTTTTTTTTACCTTTGTTGTCTTTTTCCATATGCATTTACTTTTATTACATCATATTGAGTGCAATACCTTTCTTTATGATGTGATAAATCTCTTTCTTTTTTCAAACCTGGAAACCATGAAGTTGGTGTCTTTGTTTGTTTTTTAAACGACATATTTATCTTTTATATAATTATTTATTTTATTGTACAATTTGAAATAATAAAAAAAAAAAAAAAAACTCTATTCTATATTTTTTTAATATATATAGATTGATAGAATTTAAATTTTTAAAAAAAAAATAATAATAATAATAAAAAAAAAAAAAAAAAGAAAAAAATAAAATTATAAAATTTTTAGATATATGAATTTGAAAGCTTTATAATTAGCTGCAACAAAAAAAAAAAGTTTTGTGGGGATGTTATTTTTGTTATTCTTTTTTTTTTTTTTTTGTTGTTTATTATTTTTTTTATTATTTTTTTTTTTAGTTGTGTTATTTTTGATTTGGTGAATTCAAAAATAAATTTTGTGTGTGTTGTGTGTGATGTTATTGATGGTGAGTGTTTTTTTTTTTTTTTTTTTTTTTTTTGCGAAGGTACTGTTATATGTTTTATTTTTAAAACAAAACTTTCATAATTTAAATTCTCCTCTATTGGGTACCCCTTCAAATTGTTATTATTTTTTATTTATTACTATAACTTTTTTTCTTTTTTTTTTTCTTTTTCTTTTATTCCAACCATTAATTTTTTGGTTTTAGATATATATCAAATTTGGAATATTTAAATATTATTATTATTATTATGAAAAAAAAAAAAAAAAAAAAAAAAAAACTAAAACTAAAAAAAAAAAAATTGATAGGGAAAAAAAAAAAAATTGAAAATTGCAATTGGGACAAATAATAATCACACTGATGATAAGAAACAAATTAATAATAATTGGCCGACTTTCGACAATATTTAACTGGCTGGTAAAAAAAAAATTAAAAAAATTAAAATTAAATAAATTTTTTTTTTTTTTTTTTTTATTTTTTTTATTTTTTTTTTTTTTTGTTTTATAACCTTTGTAGTTTTTCGTTGAATGATGGTGTCAGAAATTGAATTAAATTTTAAAAAAGAAAAAAAAAAAAACAACACTTAATTGTGTATTTCCTTTGGGTCTTTTATTTTTTATTTCTTTTTTTTTTTTTTTTTTATCGCTTTTTCTATTCACTTTTTTTACTTTTTTTTTCCACCTTTTTTTTTCCCACATTTATCGAATTCGAAACCAATTGGTTTTGATTTTTTTCAAATCTACTTTTTTTTATCCGATCACCATATTAT
>NC_007090.3:4079435-4121935 GCF_000004695.1 Dictyostelium discoideum AX4
GAGTATTGCCGATACTGGTTTAGATGGTAGCCATTGTTTCTTTTCAGATTCAAATAATCCAATACCATATAATAGTGTAAATTTAAATCATAGAAAAGTTGTAACTTATATTGGTTCTCTACATGATAATGAGGATTATGTCGATGGTCACGGTACACATGTTTGTGGTTCTGCAGCAGGTGCACCAGAGGATTCTTCATTGGCTATTTCATCATTTAGTGGTCTTGCAACTGATGCAAAGATTGCATTCTTTGATTTAGCATCCGACCCAAGTAATAATGAACCAGTTCCACCAGAAGATTATAGCCAATTATATCAGCCATTATATAATGCAGGTGCAAGAGTACATGGTGATTCTTGGGGTTCTCTTTCAATACAAGGTTATTTGGGTAGTTATTCCGATGATGCTGGTAGTATTGATGATTTCCTTTACACTCATCCAGATTTCATTATTCTTAGAGCTGCTGGTAATAATGAACAATATTCATCATTGCTATCACAAGCAACAGCCAAAAATGTAATTACAGTTGGTGCCGAACAAACTACTCACGAAAGTTATACCACTGATGCATTGGAATATTCAAATTTTGAAACAGTAGCAAAGAGTACATTAAATTCATTATGCCAATCATTTGATGATAAATATTGTACATATACAACTGCTCAATGTTGTACAGAATATTCAACTGTTAAAGGTTTATCAGGCTGTTGTACATCTTATATTAAAAATTCATACGCTTCAATATTTTCCTCACAACCAGAATTATATAATGAGAATAATATTTGTTCATTCTCTTCAAAAGGTCCAACACATGATGGTAGATTGAAACCTGATATAGTTGCCCCTGGTCAATATATTACATCGGCAAGATCAAATGGTGCAAATACAACCGATCAGTGTGGTGATGGTTCTTTACCAAATACAAATGCACTATTATCAGAATCTGGTACATCAATGGCAACACCATTAGCAACAGCAGCAACAACAATTCTTAGACAATATTTAGTTGATGGTTATTATCCAACTGGTTCAATTGTAGAATCAAATAAATTACAACCAACTGGATCATTATTAAAAGCATTAATGATTAATAATGCTCAGTTATTAAATGGTACATTCCCATTATCATCAACAAATACAAATCCATCAAATGCAGTATTTGATACATTTGCAGGTGCAAATTTTGTTCAAGGTTGGGGTTCACTTAGAATGAGTGAATGGTTATATGTTGAATCATCAGGTGTTAAACCAAAACCATCAAGATGGGTTGGTATTGGTGAATTAGGTAAAGATAAAAAAGCATCAAATTGGAAAGAATATAGTTTATCAACTGGTCAAAATGTTTCATATTGTTTCACATATAAACCATCATCATCAGGTAGTAATAGTGGTGGTATACCAAGAATTGTTGCAACATTAGTTTGGACAGATCCACCATCATATTCTGGTGCAAAATTAAATTTAGTAAATAATTTAGATTTAACAATGACAAATACTGAATCAGAATTTATATTTTATTCAAATTCTGGTGGTTCATCATATAATGGTACAAAAGGTACAACATTACCACTACAAGATTCAATTAATAATGTTGAAGGTATAATCTATACACCAATTAATACCAAATCAGAAATTTCTTTTAGATTTATAATTGCAGGTACCAATATACCAATTGGACCACAAAATTTCTCATTTGTATTCCATGGTGAAAATGGTGAATTTGATTGGGCTGATAGTTGTATGCAATGTAATCCAGATGATACACAACCTTGTTTCATTGAAAATGGTGTTGGTTCTCAAACTTGTGGCGATGATTATTTATGGGGTCGTTGTTTAGTACAATCTTGTAATAACAATTATAATTATAATTCAATCTCTGATAAATGTTCAAAATTCTTATCATATAATTATATCGTTATCATTGTTGCAGGTGGTACAATGTCATTGATTATCACTGTATTAATTTTAATTAAATATATGGAATATAAAGAAAATGGTAATAAATTTAGTTTAAAAGAATTTTTTAGTGGAGTTTTAGGTACTGGTAAAAATGTTAGTGGTGGTGGTAAAGGTGGTAGTGGTGGTAGTGGTAGTGGTAGTGGTACACTTAAAGATGGGACTATTGATGATGGTACAGGTATTCATGTTAGACCAAAACCAAAAGATGCACCAGTTACACCACCAGATCTTTACAGTTTATTATCACCATTCATTATAGAGATAACAATTTCAACAGCTTGCTCGTTGGTGGCAACAGCAGCAAGTATCTTACAACCATATTATATTGGTCAAATTATTCAAGATATTCCAACAACTAAAGGTATTGGTGATTTAAGAGATCAATTTATTATTATATTTTTATTGGCCTTATTGGAATTTGTTTTCTCAACAATCAGTTCTTGGATCTCTGGTATTGTAAATGAAAAGATGGTAATGAGATTACAAAATAAAGTATTCCGTGCATTGATTGCTCAAGATATGGGTTTTTTCCAAAAGAATAGTGCTGCAGTTTTAATGAATGTTTTAATCGTTGATACACCAATGTTAAGATCATCACTCACTGGTATACTATTATCAGTTTCAGTTGGTATTTGTAAATTTGTTGGTAGTTTGGTATTCATTTTCACAATTTCATGGAAACTTTCATTAGCATTCTTTGCAACCGTACCCGTATTGGCAATTGTAACACAAGTTCAATCTAAATTCACTAAAAGATTAACACGTAGATTATTATTCCACAATTCAAAAGCATCACAACATGGTCAAGAATCAATGGTCAATATGCATGTAGTTTCAAATTATTGTAAACAAGATAGAGAGATTGCAAAATATTCAGAGCAATTAATGATGGTTTTCCAAATTTCAAGAAGATTAATTATTAATAATACCTTTGCAGCTTCAATTAAATGGTTAATGGTTGAATCATTAGCTTTCATTATTCTTTATTTCGGTGCTTATCTTGCAATTCAAAAGCAATTCACTGTTGGTCTTTTAGTATCATTCTCTTTATACATTGGTTATGTAATTGATTCTTCAACAACATTATTTGGTGTTTATTCAAGTTATGTTCAATGTTTAGCTTCTGCAACTAGAGTATTCTTAATTTTAAGATCTGCACCAAGAAAAAGAACAACTTTAGAGGAAGAAGAACTTGATAATATTATTGATACTAATCAAGATAATAATAATAACAATAATAATGATGATATTAGTGATAGTAGTAGTGATGATGATGATGATAATAATAATAATAAAAATAGTAAAAACAATAAAACTAAAAGTGGTGAATCGGATGATAGCTCAAGTGAAGATGCTGAATATAAAAAGAACAAAAATAAACGTAATAATGGTAAAATGACTACAAAACTATCAAATTCACCACCATTAGTAGGTGAAGGTATAGATAATAATAATAATAATAATAATGATAATAATATAAATGATGATAATAATCAACAAGATCCAAATAATAATAATAATGAAATTGATGATGATGGTGATGATGATGGTGATGATGATGATGAAGGTGAAGATGAAAATAATAATAATAATAATAATGATGATCCAAATGATAATAATGGAATTGAAATGTTAACAGAAAAACAACTTAGAAAAAGAAAAAGACAAATGAAAAAAGAATTTTATAAGAAAACTGGTATTTCATGTTTAGAATTAAATTTAATTCCATCAGCTTATACAGAGTTAACAGAATGTAGAGGTGAAATTGAATTTAAGAATGTATCATTTTGTTATCCATCAAGAGCAGATGTTGGTGTATTGTATAATATTGATTTGAAATTTGAATCTGGTAAATGCTATGGTTTGGTTGGTCCATCGGGTAGTGGCAAATCAACATTGTTGGAATTGATTTCCAGATTCTATAGTCTACATCCATCAGGTGGTAAAATTTACATGGATGGTATTGATATTGCAAAAATCAGACCAAGTAATCTTAGAAGTTTCGTTACAAACGTTCATCAACATCCTTTCCTATTCGATGCTACAATTAGTGAAAACATTGGTTACGCATTGGATAATCCAACTCAAGAGGATATCATTGAAGCCGCCAAATTGGCAAATGCTCATGAATTCATTCAATCATTACCAAAACAATATGATACAATGTTAACTGATGGTGGTAATTTATCAGGTGGTCAAAAGAAAAGAATTGCAGTAGCTCGTGCAATTTGTGCAAAGAGAAAGATTATGTTATTGGATGAAATCACTGCTGAATTAGATCCAGAATCTGAAGAAGCTATCAATAAAAGTATTAAAGTTTTAACTCGAGGTCATACCGTTGTAATGGTAGCTCATAAAGTTGCTGCTGTCCGTGATTGTGATAAAATCTTTGTTTTAGATAAAGGTCAAATCGTTGAACAAGGTACTCATAATCAATTAATGGCTAAAAAAGGAAAATATTATAGAATGTTTGCTTTTTCTGAAGATGATGATTATGCTCCATTATTAGTTTTATAAAAAAAATTTGATCATTTATTTTAAAAAAATAAAAAAAAAAAAAAAAAAAAAAAAAAAAAAAAAAAATTTATGAATCTTTTTGATCGATTAATTTTTTATAAATCTAGTTTCCAATAAATCTCAAATAGTTAAAAAATAAAAATAAAAAAAAGTTATTTAATTGATTTTTTTTTTTTTATAATTAAAGTCAATCTCAGGTTTTTGGAATTTTTTTTTTTTTTTAGAAATTAAAGTCAATTTCAGGTTTTTGGAAAATATTTTTTTTTTTTATAACAAAAAAAGGTTTCCAATTTCAACCCATTTTGGAAAATTACACCCTTTTTTTATTGGATAAAAATGGATAAAAATTATAATTTTTTTTTTTTTTTACTTATTAATATGCTTATGTGGTTATAAATGATAATTGTTTGAAAGGGTGGGTTTTTTTTTTTTTTTTTTTTTTTTATTCAAAATTAAAAAAAAAACACCCCTTGTGTGTATATATATATTGGGCGATGTGGCAGTGTTTTTTTTTTTTTTTTTTTTTTTTTAATTTAATTTTTTTAAAAAAAAAAAAAAAATAAATTAAAAAAGAAAAAAATAGATTGAAATAATTCAAAACAACAAAAACACCTTCAAAAATTGTTATTATGTATCACATCGAATCTATCTAATTTTTTAATAATTCACCTAACAGACTCATGTGTTGTGTACAATTTTATATAATTGTTAAAATTGTCTTTTTATAATTAAATTTTAAGTGTTTTATAAATTAAAATTTAATTTTTTTTTTATTTTTTAATATTTCTTATTTTTAATCTTGTATCTATTAATTAAATAAAAAAATAAATAAATAAAAAAAAAATAAAAATAAAAAAAAACAACAAACAATTATTTTTTTTTTTTTTTTTTTTTAACCAACACATACAATAATAATTTCTTTTATTAAAAGATACAATTGACAAAATATAATTTCATAAGGTAATAGGATAAATTTTATTTATAATTTTAAAATATAAATATTTACTAATTTTATTATTTCATTTTTTTTATTTTTTTTTTTTTTTTTTTAGCTTAAACATTATTTATTACTATTATTACTTTTTTTTTTTTTAACAAAAAAAAAAAAAAAAAAAAAAAAAACCAAAAAAAAAAAAAAAAAAAAATGAAATTTCATTTTTCATCTAACAAATTATTGTTGATATCAGGTTTAATTTTATTAGTATTGGTAATAGGCATAAAGTTAGATATATTTTTAAGTAGTAAAAGTACCGAATATATAAAATTCAATAATAATAATAATCATTTTAAAAGAGATAAAAGAATTTTATTACATAATGAAATAATTGATACAAATAATAAGCCATCAATTAAAAATAATCAAATATTTATTAATGATAATGATAATAATGAAAATATATCACCAATTTTATTAAGAATATTGAATAATAATAATAATAATAATAATAATAATGGTGATGATAAATCAATTTATAAAAAGAATCATTATATAGTTCAATTTAAAGATCGTATAAATGATGAAACTAGAGAACAATTGAAGGAATTTTTAATTGGTACTGATATTGTATTGGATGAGCAACCATATCAATCACATATAGTTCACTATATACCACATGATAGTTTCTTAGTATTAATGACTCAAGAACAAAGTGTATTATTATCAAGTAAAGAATGGGTATCTTGGATTGGTGAATTTGAACCATCAAATAAAATACATTTAAATTATAATGAAAAATCAATTGGATTACCAGTTTATATTATATTAAGTGATTCAACAAATTCATTAATTCAAAGATGGGAGAATACATTAAATTCAATTTTAAAATCATATAATTCAAAAGTTAAATTAACATTAATTAATCAAAAGAAATTAAAGTCAATTGTATATTGTAATGATGAATCACCATCACCGTCATGTTCGTTAATTAATTCAGAAAAGTTAGTTTACCAATGGATTTCAGAACAAAGTGAAAGTAATTTCATTGAAAGATCAGAGAAATTTCAAACTGCAAATAGATTATCACCAAAGGTAGTTTTCGGTACAAAAGATACATTGGTTAATAATGATAGGGTTGATATTCCATTGAGAGGTAAAGGTCAGATATTGAGTATTGCTGATACTGGTTTAGATGGTAGCCATTGTTTCTTTTCAGATTCAAAGTATCCAATACCATTGAATAGTGTAAATTTAAATCATAGAAAAGTTGTAACTTATATTACCACATCAACAAGCGACGATAGTGATAAAGTGGATGGTCACGGTACACATATTTGTGGTTCTGCAGCAGGTACTCCAGAGGATTCTTCAGTTAATATTTCATCATTTAGTGGTCTTGCAACTGATGCAAAGATTGCATTCTTTGATTTGGCAAGTGGTTCATCAAGTTTGACACCTCCATCGGATTTGAAACAATTATATCAACCATTATATGACGCAGGTGCAAGAGTGCATTGTGATTCTTGGGGTTCTGTATCAGTAGAGGGGTATACAGGTAGTTATTCATCAGACACTGCTTCAATTGATGATTTCCTTTTCACTCATCCAGATTTCATCATTCTTAGAGCTGCTGGTAACAACGAGCAATACCTATCACTACTCACTCAATCCACTGCAAAGAATGTTATTACCGTTGGTGCTCATCAAACAATTCATGAAAATTATTTAACTGATGGTCCAAATTATATAAATTATCAATCATCTGTCGATATAAATCAAGAGTTAATATGTGATTTCGATAGCAGATATTGCAATTACACAACTGCCCAATGTTGCTTAGAATCAAACGCAACCACTGGTTTAGCAAGTTGTTGTCCTACTTTACTTAGAAAAAGTGTAATTGACGCTGCAAATACTCAACCATTATTATACAATGAGAATAATATTTGTTCATTCTCATCAAAAGGTCCAACACATGATGGTAGAATGAAACCTGATTTAGTTGCCCCTGGTGAATATATTACATCGGCAAGATCAAATGGTGCCAATACAACAGACCAATGTGGTGATGGCTCTTTACCAAATACAAATGCATTATTGGCGATATCTGGTACATCAATGGCAACCTCATTTGCAGCAGCAGCAACAACAATTCTTAGACAATATTTAGTTGATGGTTATTATCCAACTGGTTCAATTGTAGAATCAAATAAATTACAACCAACTGGATCATTATTAAAAGCATTAATGATTAATAATGCTCAGTTATTAAATGGTACATTTCAATTGATTACATCATCAAGTATTACATATCCATCAAACCAAGTTTTTGAAAATTTTGCAGGTGCAAGTTTAGTTCAAGGTTGGGGTGCTATTAGAATGAGTAATTGGTTACATGTTGTCAATAATAATAATAGTAATAATAATAATAAAACATCAGATGGTATAACTAAATTTGTTGGTATTGGTGGATTAGATTTAAGATTAGTGAAACCAAATCAATGGAAAGAAGAAAGTTTATCAACTGGTCAAAATACATCATATTGTTTCACATATAAACCATCATCATCAAGTAGTAATAGTGGTAATAATATACCAAGAGTTGTTGCAACATTAGTTTGGACAGATCCACCATCATATGCAGGTGCAAAATTTAATTTAGTAAATAATTTAGATTTAACAATGATTTATTATCGTGATAATGGTTCAACTATATTTTATTCTAATCAAGGTGGTTCATCATTTTTAGGATTAGCACCAACTCAAGATACATTGAATAATGTTGAAGGTATAGTTCATAATCCAACGGAACCAATGACTTATAGATTCATGGTAGCGGGTACAAACGTACCAATGGGACCACAGAATTTCTCATTCGTATTTCATGGTGAAAATGGTGAGTTTGAATGGGCTGATAAATGTCCACAATGCAGTCCAGGTCAAGTATTAGCATGTCCAGTTGAAAATGGTATTGGTACTCAACTTTGTACAAGTGATTTACAATGGTCAAGTTGTTTAATTCAGTCATGTGATAATAATTATAATTATAATTCAATTAAAAAAAGATGTGATAAATTCTTATCATACAACTATATCATTATGATTGTTGCAGGTGGTACAATGCTATTGATTATCTTTATTTTGTTACTCATTAAATATCAAGAATATAAAGAGAGTAAAAAAGATAGTTTCCGTAGATTCGACGATGGTACAGGTATTTTCGTTAGACCAAAGGATAAAGACGCAAAAGTTTCATTGGCTGACCTTTATAATTTAATTTCACCATTCATTATTGAATTGGCGATTTCAACAGCATGTTCATTGGTTTCAACAGCAGCAAGTATCCTACAGCCATTCTATATTGGTCAAATTATTAATGATATACCAACTGCAAAACATATTGGTGATTTCAAGAGTCAATTCATTTTAATCTTCATATTGGCAGTTATAGAATTTGTTTTCTCAACAATCAGTTCATGGATATCTGGTATTGTAAATGAAAAGATGGTAATGAGATTACAAAATAAAGTATTCCGTGCATTGATTGCTCAAGATATGGGTTTTTTCCAAAAGAATAATGCTGCAATTTTAATGAATGTTTTAATTTCTGATACTCCAATGTTAAGATCGGCACTCACTGGTATATTATTATCAATTGCAACTGGTTTATGTAAATTTGTTGGTAGTTTAGTATTCATTTTCACAATTTCATGGAAACTTTCATTGGTATTCTTTGCAACCGTACCAGTATTGGCATTTATCACTCAAATCCAATCACAATTCACTAAAAGATTAACTAGAGCATTATTATTCTACAATTCAAAAGCATCACAACATGGTCAAGAATCAATGGTTAATATGCATGTAGTTACTAATTATTGTAGACAAGATAAAGAAATCATTAAATATACTGATAATTTAAATAATGTTTTCCAAACCGCTAGAAGATTAATCATTAATAATACTTTGGCCTCTTCAATTAAATGGTTAATGGTTGAATCATTGGCTTTCATTATTCTTTACTATGGTGCTTATCTTGCAATTCAAAAGCAATTCACTGTTGGTCTTTTAATTTCTTTCTGTTTATACATTGGTTATGTTATTGATTCAACAACAACATTATTTGGTGTTTATGTAAGTTATGTTCAATCTCAAGCTTCTGCAACTAGAGTTTTCATGATTTTAAGATCTGCACCAAGAAAAAGAACAACTTTAGAAGAAGAAGAAGCTGATAGAAATAATGGTTTAGGTGGTGGTGGTGGTAATAATAATAACAATGACGATGATGATGATGATGATAATTATAATGGTAAAGGTAATGATAATGGTAAAGGTAGTGATGATCCAAATAATAATAATAATAATACAACATTAGAAAATATTGATGATAATGGTGAATTAACAACAGTGCAACCAGTTGAATTAACAAAAAAACAATTAAAGAAACAAAAAGAAAAAGAACAAAAAGAATATTTCAAGAGAACTGGTATTTCAGTTGTTGAAATGTCATTAATTCCATCAAGTTATATTGAATTAACAGATTGTAAAGGTGAAATTGAATTTAAGAATGTATCATTCCGTTATCCAACTAGACCAGATGTACAAGTTTTACATAATATCAATATGAAATTTGAAACTGGTAAATGTTATGGTTTGGTTGGTCCTTCAGGTAGTGGTAAATCAACATTGTTGGAATTGATTTCAAAATTCTATCCACTTCGTGATGGTGGAAATATCATAATGGATGATATTGATATTGCAAATATTAGACCAAACAATCTTAGAGGTTTCGTTACATGTGTTCATCAAAATCCTTACTTATTCGATGCTTCAATTAAAGATAACATTGGCTACGCATTGGATAATCCAACTATTGAAGAGGTTATTGAAGCTGCCAAATTGGCATATGCTCACGAATTCATTAAAGATTTACCACAACAATATGATACCGTCTTAGGTTCAGCTGGTAGTTTGTTATCAGGTGGTCAAAAGAAAAGAATTGCAATTGCTCGTGCAATTTGTGCAAAGAGAAAGATTATGTTATTGGATGAAATCACTGCTGAATTAGATCCAGAATCCGAAGAAGCCATTACTCAAAGTATTAAAGTTTTAACTCAAGGTCATACCGTTGTAATGGTAGCTCATAAAGTTGCTGCTGTCCGTGATTGTGATAAAATCTTTGTTTTAGATAAAGGTTATTTAGTTGAAGAGGGTACTCATGATGAACTCATGGAAAGAAAAGGAAAATATCATAGAATGTTTAATAATGAAAAAGATGAGGAAGAATTATTAAATAATTTAGGTTTACCATCTAATAATGAAACTAATAATGAAAATAATAATGAAAATAATAATAATAATAACAATAATAATAATAATAATAATAATAATAACGATGATAATAATAATCAAGTTGTTGGGGAACAAGTTTAAAAATTAATTGAGGTATAAAAAAAAAAAAAAAAAAAAAAAAAAAAAAAAAAAAAAAAAAAATGGAAAATAAAATGTATAAATAAATTTAAAACTTTTTTTTAAGAATTGAGTTTCATTTTTTTTTTAAAGTTTGAGTTCATTTATTTAATTATTTTATTATTTTTTTTTTTCCTTGAATCATTGAAGATTTTAATATTTTTAAAAATAATGAAAATTAATATTTTTTAAATGAAGTAATAATTATAAATTAATTAGATTGAAAGACGTTTTTATCAGTTTTTTTTTGACGAATAATATTACCTAATTATCTTGGAAAAATAAGATTAGTTTCCGGAAAATTGGAAAATTAAAAAAATAAAAAATTCCAATACAACCCCCATAATTAATAGACATTGTATTAGTATTTTATTTGTGTAAGTTACATACAAATTTGATATTGAGTGGTTATATAAATGTTATATCTGTTAACTTTTTCTTTTTTTTTTTTTTTTTATTTTCTTTTTTTTAATTGTCTTTAAACTGGGGGAGGGTTGCCAAAAAAAAAAAAAAAAAAAAAAAAAAAAAAAAAAAAAAAAAAAAAAATTTATTAATAGAGTGGTGTTTTGTTTTGTTTTAGTTGATCACATCTCAAAAATTTTATTTAAATAAAAATAAAAAAAAAAACAAAAATAAAAATAAAAAAAACAAAAACAAAAATTAATAAAAAAAAAAAAAAAAAAAACACTAAAAAACAAACCTTTTTTATAAAAGTATTAAAAAAAAATTATATAATTATTTTATTTCATTATCTGTAACAAGTAATTTTATCTATCTATTTTTAAAAAATTGAAATAAATAAAAAAAAAAAAAAAAAAAAAAAAAAAAGTTGAATAAAATAAAATAAAAGGTAAAGTAGATAGAAAAATATCAACTCATAAAATATTTTGTTTTTATTTATTGAATTTAGTATTAATAAAATTATTTTTCATTTTAATTATTTTATTTAATATTAATTTAAAAAAAAATAAAAAAAAATAAAAAAATAATAAAAAAAAAAAAAAATAAAATAAAAATTAAATAAATAAATAAATAAATAAATAAATAATGATATTTTAATAAAAGCTGTTTAAAAATAATTAATAATAATAATAATAACAATAATTAAAATATTAAAAAATAAAAAAAATAAAAAAATAAAAAAATGAAATTTCAATTTTCATCGCCCAGTAAAATATTTCTGTTTTCAAGTGTAATTTTGATATTAATATTTATAGGAATAAAATTTGAACTACTTGAAGATACAAATAGCAACAGAAATGATAAATTTAATAATATAATTAATAGATTTATAAATTATAATATCGATGACTCAATTTATAAAAACAAACAACAACAACAACAATTTTCAAATAAAATTTATTCAAATGAAAAGAAAATTTTATTAAAAAATAAAATAATTGATACAACAATTAAACCTTCAATAAATATTAATAATAATAATAATAATAATAATAAATTAAATAATAATAATAATAATAATAATAATAATAATAATAATAATAATAATAATAATAATAATAATAATAATAATAATAATAATAATTATTATAATAGTATTGAATATTATTCATCATTCGTATCAAGATTATTAAAATCAAATGATGATGATGGTATTTATTATGATGACTATCAATCAAAATATAAAAAGAATCATTATATAGTTCAATTTAAAGATCGTATAAATGATGAAACTAGAGAACAATTGAAGGAATTTTTAATTGGTACTGATATAACAATATTAAAAGAACAACCATTTAAATCACATATAGTTCACTATATACCACATGATAGTTTCTTAGTATTTATGACTAAAGAGCAAAGTGTATTATTATCAAGTAAAGAATGGATATCATGGATTGGTGAACATGAACCATCAAATAAAATACATTTAAATTATCATGAAAAGTCAATTGGATATCCGGTTTATATTATATTAAGTGGTTCAACAAATTCATTAATTCAAAGATGGGAGAATACATTAAATTCAATTTTAACATCATATAATTCAAAAGTTAAATTAACATTAATTAATCAAAAGAAATTAAAATCAATTGTATATTGTAATGATGAATCACCATCATCATCATCATCATCGTCATGTTCATTAATTGGTTCTGAGAAAATTGTATATAAATGGATTTCAGAACAAAGTGAAAGTAATTATATTGAAAGATCAGAGAAATTACAAACTGCAAATAGATTATCACCAACTGTAATTTTCGGCACAAAAGATAAATTGGTTAATAATGATAGAATTGATATTCCATTAAGAGGTAAAGGTCAGATATTGAGTATTGCTGATACTGGTTTAGATGGTAGCCATTGTTTCTTTTCAGATTCAAAGTATCCAATACCATTTAATCAAGTGAATGAAAATCATAGAAAAGTTGTAACTTATATTACTTACCATGACAATGAAGATTATGTAAATGGTCATGGTACACATGTTTGTGGCTCTGCAGCAGGTACTCCAGAGGATTCTTCATGGGCTATTTCATCATTTAGTGGTCTTGCAACTGACGCAAAGATTGCATTTTATGATCTTTCATCTGGAAGTTCTGAACCAACACCACCCGAAGATTACAGTCAAATGTACAAACCATTATATGATGCAGGTGCAAGAGTACATGGTGATTCTTGGGGTTCTGTATCTTTGCAAGGTTATTATGGTGGTTATTCCGATGATGCTGGTGGTATTGATGCATTCCTCTATGAGTACCCAGAATTCTCTATACTAAGAGCTGCTGGTAATAACGAGCTATTTGCATCTTTATTAGCTCAAGCAACAGCTAAAAATGCAATTACAGTTGGTGCTGAGCAAACAGCTCATGTAAATTATGTGTCAGATGCATTGGAATATTATGATTTCTCAGATAATGCTAATTTTCAAAGACCATGTTTATTCGATAAGAAGTATTGTAATTATACGACCGCTAAATGTTGCTCAGAGGTTTCAAATGTTAAAGGTTTACAATTATGTTGTCCAGCATCTATTAAACAAAATGCATCGGATTCATTCACAACACAACCTCAATTTTATAATGAAAATAATATGGGATCATTCTCATCAAAGGGTCCAACACATGATGGTAGATTGAAACCTGATATAGTTGCACCTGGTGAATATATTACATCGGCAAGATCAAATGGTGAGAATTCAACAGACCAATGTGGTGATGGTTCTTTACCAAATGCAAATGGTCTAATGTCAATATCTGGTACATCAATGGCAACACCATTGGCAACAGCAGCAACAACAATTCTTAGACAATATTTAGTTGATGGTTATTTCCCAACTGGCGAATCTGTCGAAGAGAATAAACTACTACCAACTGGATCATTATTAAAAGCATTAATGATTAATAATGCTCAATTATTAAATGGTACTTATTTTTGGAGTGCATCAAGTACAAATCCATCAAACGCAATATTTGAACAAATTAATGGCGCAAATTTAATTCAAGGTTGGGGTGCACTTAGAATGAATAATTGGTTATATGTTAAATCATCAAATCCAACACCACCATCAAGATGGATTGGTATCGGTGGTTTAGGTAAAAATCAAAAAGCAACTGAATGGAAAGAAGATAGTTTATCAAGTGGTTTAAATAAATCATATTGTTTCACATATAAACCATCATCATCATCATCAGGTAGTGGTGGTGGTGGTGGTACACCAAGAATTGTTGCAACATTAGTTTGGACAGATCCACCGTCATATTCTGGTGCAAAATTTAATTTAGTAAATAATTTAGATTTATTATTATTAAATAGTGATGATGATTCAATAATTACAATTGGTAATTCTGGTGGATCATTACAACCAGCAGGAAAGGTAGCACAACCTGATACATTGAATAATGTTGAGGGTATAATTATTAATCCAACCAAAGCAATGAATTATAAATTTACAATCGCAGGAACCAATGTACCAATTGGACCACAAAAGTTTTCATTTGTATTCCATGGTGAAAATGGTCAATTTGATTGGGCTGATAGTTGTCCACAATGTGTTGATGGTGTTCAATTTCCTTGTTTAATTACAAATGGAATTGGTATCCAGTCATGTGGATCCGATCTACTTTGGACAAAATGTATTGTACAATCTTGTAATGAAGGCTATAATTATAATTCACTCAAGAATACTTGTGATAAATTCTTATCATACAATTATATTATCATTATCGTTGCAGGTGGTACTATGGTATTGATTATACTATTACTAATGTGGATAAAGTATCAAGAATATAAAGAGAGTAAAAGGGATAGTTTCCGTAGATTCGATGATGGTACAGGTATTTTCGTTAGACCAAAGGATAAAGATGCAAAAGTTACGCCCCCTGATCTTTATAATTTAGTTTCACCATTCATTATCGAATTAACAATTGCCACAGCATGTTCATTGGTCGCAACAGCAGCAAGTATCTTACAGCCATTCTATATTGGTAATATTGTAAACAACATCCCAACAACTAAAAGCATTGGTGAATTTAAGAGTGATTTCATTATTATCTTCATATTGGCATTCATTGAATTTTTATTTACAAATGTTGGTTCATGGATATCTGGTATTGTAAATGAAAAGATGGTAATGAGATTACAAAATAAAGTATTCCGTGCATTGATTGCTCAAGATATGGGATTTTTCCAAAGAAATAATTCAGCATTGTTAATGAATGTTTTAATCGTTGATACACCAATGTTAAGATCGGCACTCACTGGTATACTATTATCAATTGCAACTGGTGTTTGTAAATTAGTTGGTAGTTTAGTATTCATTTTCACAATTTCATGGAAACTTTCATTGGCATTCTTTGCAGCCGTACCAATTTTAGGTTTAGTAACTCAAATTCAATCACAATTCACTAAAAGATTAACTCGTCAATTATTATTCCATAATTCAAAAGCATCACAACATGGTACTGAGTCATTAACAAATATGCATGTAGTTACCAACTATTGTAAACAAGAGAAAGAAATGGTTAAATATTCAGATCAATTGATGAATGTTTTCATTACTGCTAGAAAATTAATCATTACAAATACATTTGCTGGAACTGGTAAATGGTTATTAATAGAATCATTAACATTTGTCATTCTTTATTTCTCTGCTTATTTAGTAATTCAAAAACAATTCACCGTTGGTTTAATGATTTCATTCTCTTTATACATTGGTTATGTTGTTGATGCTTCAAGTTCTCTATTTGGTGTTTATGTTAGTTATATTCAATGTTTAGCTTCTGCAACTAGAGTTTTCATGATTTTAAGATCTGCACCAAGAAAAAGAACAACTTTAGAAGAAGAAGAAGCTGATAGATTAGCTGGTTTAAGTGGTGGTGGTGGTGGTGGTGGTGATAATGGTGATGATAAAAAAGATAAACAAAATATTGAAAATGGTAAAGATGTTTTACCTTCAAATATTATTACACCAATTGATAATGTTGAAAATAGTAATGGTAAACAAGATGATCCAAATAATAATAATAACAATATTGGTAATCTTGATTATAGTGAACAATTAGATGGTGTTTCAACAGTTGCTGATAGTACAGTTGGTTTAACTAAAAGAGAATTAAAAAAACAAAAAGAAAAAGAACAAAAAGAATATTTCAAACAAACTGGTATTTCAGTTGCTGAAACTCCAACATTTTTACCATCAAGTTATACAGAGTTAACAGAATGTAGAGGTGAAATTGAATTTAAGAATGTATCATTCCGTTATCCAACTAGACCAGATGTACAAGTTTTACATAATATCAATATGAAATTTGAAGCTGGTAAATGCTATGGTTTGGTTGGTCCTTCAGGTAGTGGTAAATCAACAACATTGGAATTGATTTCAAAATTCTATCCACTTCATGGCGAGACTGGTGGTAAAATTTACATGGATGGTATTGATATTGCAAAAATTAGACCAAACAATCTTAGAAGTTTCGTTACAAACGTTCATCAACATCCTTTCCTATTCGATGCTACGATTGGTGAAAACATTGGTTATGCAATTGATAATCCAACTCAAGAGGATATCATTGAAGCTGCCAAATTGGCATATGCTCATGAATTCATTAATGATTTACCAAAGAAGTATGATACTCAAATTGGAGAAGCTGGTAATTTATCAGGTGGTCAAAAGAAAAGAATTGCAGTAGCTCGTGCAATTTGTGCAAAGAGAAAGATTATGTTATTGGATGAAATCACTGCTGAGTTAGATCCAGAATCTGAAGAAGCCATTACTCAAAGTATTAAAGTTTTAACTCAAGGTCATACCGTTGTAATGGTAGCTCATAAAGTTGCTGCTGTACGTGATTGTGATAAAATCTTTGTTTTAGAGAAAGGTTATTTAGTTGAAGAAGGTACTCATGACGAACTCATGGCAAATAAAGGAAAATATTATAGAATGTTTAGTGAAGATAAAGATGATACTCCTTTACAAAATAATAATAATAATAAAAATAATAATAATAATAATAATAATAATGAGCCTTCATCTTCCTCAACACCACCAAATGATCAACCAACACCACCTCCACAAGAACAACAAGAACAAAAAAATGATCAACCACCACCACCACCTCCACAAGAACAACAAGAACAACAAGAACAACAACAACAACAACAACAAGAACAACAACAACAACAACAACAACAACAACAACAACAACAACAACAACAACAACAACAACAACAACAACAACAACAACAACAACAACAACAACAACAACAAAATGACCAACCTCCAAATGATTATGATCAAGTACCACCACCTCCACCTTTGCCAAGTGAGTCACCTTCACCACCAACTGGAAATAATGATGGCCAACCACTTGTTCAAATGGATGAAGAAAATGATGAAGAGAGATAGAATGATAAAAATAAATAAACTTTTGTTTTAAATAAAATAACAAAGAATTTATGCTACTTTTTTTTTTTTTTTTTTATATGTTGCAATTTTATAAGTCTTTGTTTTTTTATTATTACTATTAATTTTATTTTTATTTTTTATTTTTTTATTTTTTATATATGTTTCACTCGTTATTTGATTAACATATTAATATATATCACGGTATCCAAATGTTTATTCTCTGAAAGATCTTCTTAAATCGTTTTCTCTCTCAACTTGTTCAGTGTATTTTTCAATCATTTCTGTGAATTCAAAATCTTTTTGGTTATCTGACCATTCAGATTCTATTTAATTTAATGTGTTAATCAATCATTTCTTTTATATATATATATATAAAAAAAATTATAATAATAATAATAAGAAAATAATAAAAAATAAAATAAAGATACCATACCTGGTAAAAGTTGTTTCTTTAAACTTAAATCGATAGCAACTCTTAATCTTCTGTCTCTTTGAACGAGAACATCAAATGGTAATCTTCTGTAAACTTCTTGGTTGGCTTCAGTGTTATTGTAGAGATCAGCAAAATATAAACCTATAAATTTTAATTTTAATATTAATATTAATATTAATATTAATATTAATATTAATATTAATATTTTTTTTTTTTTTTTTTTTTTTTTTTTTTTTTTTTTTTTTTTTTTTTTTTTTTTTTTTTTTTTTTTATATATTATTATTATTATTTTATTTTTTAATAATAATGATCATTACCCATTTTTCTATATTCAACCCATGAGGATTTTTGAAGAGATGAGACAAATGATTGTGGTAATAATTTTAAAATTGACATTGTGTGTGTTTTGCTATATGTGATATGATCAACTCGATATGAAAAAAAAAAAAAAAAAAAAATTAAAAAAAATAAAAATTAAAAAAAAAAAAAAAATTAAAAAATAAAAAAAAAAAAAAAAATAAAATGAAAAAAACAAAAAATTTTCAAAAAACAAAACTTTTTTTTTTTTTCCTTTATTTCATGTTTTGAACTTTAGTTTCATCTGAATATATTTTTAAAATATAATATGTCTTTATTAGGTACAGTTTCAAATAAATAGAACCCACTTGGTTTCAACATTTTTTGATACATATATAGTAGATAATAAATAAATAAATAAGTAAATAAATAAATAAATAAATTAAAAATACAAAAAAAAAAAAAGTAATGAAAATAGATAATAAAAACATCCTTTTTTTTTTTTTGGTAAACAAATTTGTTAATTTCAGAGAATATGTGCATTTTTCTACTTTTTTTTATTTGTTTTTTTATTATCTATTTTTAGATCAAATATTAAAACAATAAATTTTGTGTTTTTTGGCAATGAACAACTATCATGTGTTTCTCTTTTTTGGGTGTGTGTTTTAGTGAGATAGTTATTTTCATTTTTTTTTATTTTTATTTTTTTTGTGTGTTTTTATTTGCACGTTTTATTCTATTTTTAACTCGTATACATTTAGGTTAATGGAAGTGATATTTTTATTTTTATTTTTATTTTTATTTATTTTTATTTATTTTTATTTTTTTTTATTTATTTTTTTATTTTTTTTATTTGAAAACAATTTTTAATTTTTTATTTATCATTAACCTCTTTTTTTTTCTTTATATATATATATATATATATATATCTTTAAAAATAAAATAAAATTAAATAAAATTGAATTAAATTAAATAAAATAAAATAAAATAAAACAAAATAAAATAAAATAAAATAAAATAAAAATAAAATATAGTAAAATAAAAATAAAAAAATAAAATAAAATAATCTCGTAAAAATGATATTGTAACTATTTCCTTTTTTTTTTTTATCATCTATATTTTTTTTTGATTGATTTTATGTTTTTTAAAAAAGTTTTGTTCGACACCTCCCATTTTAAGATTTTTTACTTTTTTTTTTTTTTTTTTTTTTTTATTTTTTTTTTTTTTTTTTTTATTTTTTTTTAATTATTATTATTATTTTTTTTTTTTATTTTTTAAATTAAAAAAATTTAATTTAAGAAAAAAAAAAAAAAAAATGACCAAAGATAGATTCATTAAAATAATTAATTATGGTTAAATCAATGTACAATAAATATTTGTTTATCTCATTCAATCGAAAATCAATAAAAGAAGAGTAAATTTCATTAAAAATATATTTTTTTTTTTTAGTTATTTTTTATTATTTTTATTTTTATACTATTATTTTCCTTTTTTTGGTAGATTCGAATTTAGTAAAAAAATTAAAATAAAAAAAAAAATAAAATAAAATAAAAAAAATAAAAGCAATAAAATAAAAAAAATAAAAATAAAAAAATATATATTCTAAAAATATATGCACAGTGGAAACTATTTTAAAAAAATTAACACTGTGTTTTTACAACAACAAACTCAACACACCACCACCACCACCAAATCTATATTTAGCTTTTTTTTTTTATTTTATTTTTTTTTTTATTATTTATTTAAATTATTTTTTTACATATAAATTATTCTCTTTGCCTATAATAGTATTTTTTTAGTCATTGTTTTTTTTTTTTTTTTTTTTACTATTATTGTATAAATATTTATATCAATTTATTTAATTATTATTTTTTTTTTTTTCATAATCTTATTCAAAAATAAAAATAAAAATTAATCCAATTTTGTGGAAAGAAATAGAAAATAAAAAAAAACAAAAAAAAAAACAAAAAAAAACAAAAAGTAAATTCTATTTTTATTTTTTTTCAAAATCTTATTCCGAAAAAAAAAAAAAAAAAAAAAAAAAAAAACCTAAAACAAAAGTAAATTCTATTTTTATAATTTTTTTTAATTCAATTTTAATTATTGTTTGATTTAATTTTTTATTTTATTTCGTTTTATTCTTTTCCTTAAATTTTCATCTTCTTTAAATCATTTACGCATATTTTTGTGTTTGTCACCTCCACAATAATGTGTAGCGCAAATCTTTTAAAATTTAAAATTTTCATTTTAATTTATTATCATTATTATTTTTATTGTTATTTTATTTTATTTCATTTTTTTTTAAATTATTATTATTTTTTTTTTTTTTAATTTGGTTAGCTAGTTTGAAGATTTTGGTTGTAATTTCATAAAATGTCAAAACTATTTCTTTCTTTACACATCACTCTTTCGAGTATTAAAAATAATAACAAAAATAAACAAAAATAAAAAAAAAAAAAAAAAAATGTCCATTAAAAAATAAACAACCAAAAAAATCACAAATACTTTATACATAAATATACACACCTATATATATATATATATTAAAATGTGTAAAAATAAAAGTATGCATGATTAATATAGTGATAAATCTATTAAAATTTCTTTCACACACGATCTGCTTGGAAAAAAAAAAAAAAAAAAAAAAAAAAAAAAAAAAAAAAAAAAAAATTTTTGTCCAAAATTAAAAAAATTAATTAATTAAAAATTAATTAAAAAAATTATTAATTAATTAATTAAAAAAATTTTTTGAATAATAATAAAATAAAGTTTTTCCTTCCATTACCAAAAAAAGGTAAAAAAAAATTAAAGGAAAAAAAAAAAAAAATTTTTTAAAATTTCGTTAAAATTTTTGGATTAAAAAAATTAAATTAAAGGGAATTAATTTTTTTTTTGGAAAAAAATTTAAAAATTCCCCCTCCTTATTAAAGGGGTTTGGGTAAAATTAAAAAGGATTTTTTTTTTAGGCCCAATTATTCTATTTTTACCTAAAAAAATTTTTTTTTTTTTTTTTAATTTTTTTTTTTGGTAACCACACCAATTTTTTGGGGTATAACCAAAAATTTTGGTGGTGGTTTTGGTTTTGGTGGTTTTGGCGGGAGGTGAAATTTTTTTTTCCACCTTAGTAAAATAAAGTATTCTCTTAAAAAAAGGGTCACTAAAATGACAATTCTTTTTTTTTTTTTTTTTTTTTAAAATTAAAAAAAAAAAAAAAAAAAAAAAAAAAAATATTTGAATACAAAAGTTAAGATCTTGCAAAATAAGCACTCAAAATATCTCAATCGATTATAATTCACTCACACACACACTCACACATGTGAAAACAATAAAACAACTACTATACCATTTCCCGTTAAACGTTAATTATTATTTTCATTTAAAATTTTTTAAAAAATTATATTTAAAATTATTTATAATTCAACACTATTAATAGAAAAAATGTGAAAAGGTATACAATAATAGAATTAATTAGAATTAAAAAAACCAAATAGACACATTGTACATACAAATTTATACATACATACAAATAATAATTTTTTTATATAAATATGTATATAATTTTTTTTTTATTATTTTAAATATTATTATTATTTTTTTTTTTTTTAAAAAAAAAGAAAATACACATATATGGGTAAACCATCACCGATGATAAAATTAATTTATAAAACCTTAAAAACATTTAGGGTGGTGGGTGAATGTGTGTGGGTTAGAGGATATTTTTTATATAAATATATATTTATATATATATATATATATGTAAAATAAGAGTGGTATAATGTGTGTATGTTTGTATGTTTTTTTTTTTTTCTTTTATTTTTTTTTTTATTTTTTTTTTATATTTTTTTTATTTTTTTATTTTTTTATTTATTTGTTTTATTATTTGTTTTATTTATTTGTTTTATTTATTTATTTTTAAAAATAATTATTGTTTAAAACACATTTTTTTTTTGTATATCTCTCACTCTCTCGAATATCCATTTTATTTGTGTATTTTAATTTTCATCATTATTATTATTTTATAAAACAGAAAATTGTTGTTAAAAACAAAAATAAATAATTTAAAAAAAAAAAAAAAAAAAGCAAACTAACCAATCAAAACTTATTTATAAACAATAATCATTTTTAGAGTGTATGTAGAGTGTATATCATATATTAATTATATATATACATATATAGGTTATTTGTTAATTTTTTTTCTGTATTAATTACCATCACCAATTTCCATATCATGATTAATATTAAAAAAAAAAAAAAAAAAAAAAGAGAAATAAAACTATTTTGGGGAAAAAAAAAAAAGAGAATAAAAAAAAAATAATTGTCAATATCTTAACACACAAACAAAAACACACACACACACACACACAATTTCACCACATTCAAATTTTATTTTAATCCAAAAAATAATTTTTTATTTTGTTTCTAAATATAAAACAAATATTAATACCAATTTAAAAAAAAATCAAATACTGGAGTTTAATATAATTAAATTTAATATTTTTATTATTTTTTTAATTTTATTTATAATTTTTTATTATTACTTTAGTTTTTTTTATTATTATTTTTTTTTTCTTTTTTTTTTCCCTAAACGTTTTTAAACACTCTAAATACTAAAATATATAAAAATAGAAATAGTTTTTTTTTATTTATTTTTATTTTTTTTTATATGTTTTTTTTTTTTTTTTTTTCTTCTTGCCATTCACACCAGTTCACGATATCGATAATAAAAAAAAAAAAAAAAAAAAAAAAAAAAAAAAAAAAATTTAAAAAAAAATAAAACTGTTTAAATAAATACAACATCCTTTTCCGCAATAAAAAACCATATCATCAGCAACCACTACCACCAGCTGTTTATTAATATTAAATATAATTAAAACCCAACCCAAAATTATTTTTTAATGATAATTGTTGTTGTTGTTGTTTTTATTATTATTTAAATAATTTTCTCATAACAATTTGTTTTCTTTTTATTTCTATTTTTGTTATAAATAGTACAGCGTACAGCTGTGAAGCATCAATAAAAATCCTCAAACCACCAAAAAAAAAAAAAATATAAAAATAAAAATAAATAAAAAATAAATTTATTTTTAAAAAATCAAACATAAAAAAACAAATAAAAATAATTAAATTATATTATTATATTTTTTTTTTTTTTTTTAAAAAAAAAAATAACAAAAACAAAAAAAAAAAATTACATATATACATATATGTATTAAAATTGAAAAAAAAAAAAAAAAAACCTCACACACAATGTCAACTAGAAAAATTTCAACATCAGTATCCACTCCATCTATTTCGTCGTATGACATAATTTCTAACTTTAATAAATTTAGTTTTAGTGAAAATAGTGCATTAAAAAATAGATCCTTAAAAATGGATACAAGGTCACTAGGAAAATATTATACAGCAACTCAAAAATCAAATAAAAATAAATTATTTGAAGTTATTAATAATAAAGATTTAAGGTAAAAAAAAAAAAAAAAAAAAAAAAAAAAAAAAAAAAAAAAAAAAAAAAAAAAAAAAAAAAAAAAAAAAAAAAAAAAAAAAAAAAAGATTAATTAAACTAATATTTATTTTTTTATTTATTTATTTACTTTCTTTTAAACAGATCAGCATTTTATGACTTTTTAGCAACACAATTTTGTGTTGAAAATTTATTATGTTGGGAAGCAATTGAAAAATTTAAACAAATTAATGGGTCACCATCTGAAATGTATTCGACTGCTGAAGAAATTTATTCATTGGTTAGTTTATTTTTTTTTTATTTTTTTTATTTTTTTTTATTTTTTTTTTTTTTAAAAAAATATTTTTTAATATTAATTTTTTTAATTTATTATTATTATTATAATTAGTTTATCAGAGATAATTCAAGATATGAAATTAATATTTATGGTAAACAAAAAGACCGATTAAAGGAAACTTTAAAACATACATTTATAATACCAGAATTTTTAGAAAACAATAATAATAATTCTAATAATAATAATTCTAATAACAATAATTCTAATAATAGTAATAATAGTAGTCCATCATCTTCTGAAAATAATTTTGGAGGATTAACTCAAACAATTTCAACTTTAAATTTAAATACCCCATCATCAAGTTCAAATAAAAATCATGATAAAAATCATGATAAAAGTAATAATAATAATAATAATTGTACAATTGTACAATCATCAACATTTATAACAAATGCACCAATACAATCTGATACATTTCCAAAAAGAAAAAGAAAAATAAGATTTAGAAAATTAATATCGAAATCAAACCTTACAAATATATTTTCCGACCCAAATAATAATAATAAATCTGCATCACTTACAAATATACATTCTCATACTAGTACATTACCACCACCACCAACAATATTACAAGAAATTATACATCCACCATTATCACCTTCAAATACGATGAACTTTGATCCAGAATTTAAAAATATTGTTAATAATTTATCAAACAACAACAACAACAATAGCACTACAACTACAACTACAACCAATTCAAATAATACACCAAATAATGGTTCAAATTGTGTGGTTGGATCATGCTCTGATAATGACTCGTTTGTTGTTATTTTTGGTAACACAATTGGTAATAGAAAGAGTGGTTCATCTTATGCTCTATCTGGTAGTGATAGTAGTGATGGAGAGTATGAGGATTTATTCGATAGAAATAATATAAAATTTGGTATCGCTAAATGTTCAAACCTTTTCAATGATATTCAAGATGAATTGGAACAAATGATGATAGAGAATAGTTTGGGTGAATTTTTAAAATCAAAACTCTTTAAAGAGAAAACTTTGTACATACAACAACAACAACAACTACAACAACAACAACAACACCCAAATCAACAATTACAATGTATAGGTAACATTTCAAATACTTTACCCACAATTACAAATTCAACTTTAATTACTTCAAAATCAAATAACAACGATAATTTAAATATTGTTAATTAGTAAATTACTAAATTATATATTTTTAGATTTTTAAATTCTTTTTTTTTTTATTTTTTTTTTTATTTTTTTTATTTTTTACTATTGTTTTTTTAAAAAAAAAAAAAAAAAAAAAAAAAAAAAAAAAAAAAAAAAAAAAAAAAAAAAAAAAAAAAAAAAAATTTAATAAATAAAATTTTTTCTAAACAAAAAAGTTTTTTTTTGTTTTTTTTACTCTAAAATCTGGGAAAATCGATTTTTTTTTTTCTATTTTAGGATTTTTTTTTTTTTTTAGTATTTTTTTTTTAATTTTTTTTTTTTAAATTTTTTTTTTTTTTATTTTATTATTTTTTTTTTTTTTTTTTTGTTAAATTCATATAAAACAAAAAAATGTTTTGTATTAAAAAAAGATAAAAAAAAAATATAAAGAAATTATCAAAAAAAAATAAAAAAAAATGAATTGGAAATATATTTGTTTAATAAATGTTTTTATAAATTATATTATTCTATTATATTTAAATTTTCGACAAATAAAAACAATTAAAAATAGTAAAATACCTAAAGAATTTAAAAATCTTTCAATAATAAATAAATCTGAATTTTTAAATTTAAAACAATTAAAATATAATTTAAAGTTTGTATTTTTGTTTATAAAAAAAAGTAATTTGAAAATTTATTAATAAAAGATTTTATTTTATAAAAAAAAAAAAAAAAAAAAAAAAAAGAATATTTAAATTTATATCAACATTATATAGTTTTATTAGTTTATTAGTATTTATTCTTTATTTATACCCTTTACTTTGGAATTTTTCAAATAATTTATCATCTATTGATAATAACCCTTTAAAAGATGAAGTAAGTTTTAAATTTAATTTTTTAATTTTTTTTTTTTTTTTTTATCATTTCTAATTATACTTTTTTTTCTTTTCAATTAAATCATTCTTTTATAGATAGTTGCAACAATAGTTTTTTTTTCAATTAAATCATTTTTATCATTAATTTTAAATTTCCCAATTTCATATTATCAAACATTTGTTTTAACAGATGAATTTAATTCAAGGAATATTAAATTATTTCTACAAGATAAAGCTTTAAATGTTATTTTCTTAGTTATAATTTATATACCATTAGTAACATTATCAATAACAGTTATTAGAACTATTGATTTTAGGTATTGTTGGGTTTGTAAGTTTAAAAAAAATAAAAAATAAAAAAAAAATAAAATAAAATTAAAAAAAAAAAAATAAAATAAAATAAAATAAAAAAAAAAAAAAAAAAAAAACTAATTAATAAATTGTCAATATAAAATTATATAGATTGTACAATAATTTATTTATTATATGAAATTTTTATAGATATTTTATATCCATCTTTAATTAAACCAAATTTTTTACCAAATGAATTAATACCAATGCCAGATGGAATTTTAAGAAAATCAATTCTAGAATTATGTAAAAATTGGTATAAAAAATCAAATTCACCTTCAAAAATTAAAAATAATAATAATAATAAAAATAATAATAATAATAATAATAATAATAATAATAATTTTAATTTTAATGGTAATGATAATGATAATGATACAGGTGAAGGATGTGATAAAATTAATAATGAAGAAAATCAAATTAAAATATTAATATTAATGGATTATAAAAATTTTGAAATTAATAATAATCAAGATGATAATCAACAACAACATTTGAATACATATTGTTCATTATTAAATAAGCATATTGTTATTAATGAAAATTTAATAAAACGATATGATAAAGAAGAGATATTATCAATGGTTGCTCATGAAATCGGTCATTATAAACAACTCGATCAATTGACTAATTTAGTTATACCAACTTTTAATACTGCCTTGTTTTTATACTTGTTGAATCATTTCATTCAAAATGATATGGCATTTGTCGATTTCGGGTTATCTACAGTATCGTTGTATATGGGTTTACTATTATTTAGTTTTATTTATTTACCAATGGATACGATTTTCAAATCATTGCAAAATCATTTCATTAGACAACAAGAATATCAAGCTGATTTATTCTCTCAAAATATAATGGGTTGTAATCAATTCGCTTCACTTTTAAAAATTATTACAAAAGAAAATAATCCAATTTCAATTGATGATTATTGGTATTCTTTATTTTTTAATCCATATCCAACTTTTTATCAAAGATTTAAATATTTAGAAAATAGTTTAAAAAATAAAAAAATTAATTAAAAACAAAATGGTTACCATTCATTTTTTTTTTATATTTTATATCATTGTGTATTTTTGGGTGTTCTATTTTTACTAAATTCATATAAAAAAAAAATAAAAAAATGAAAATGTTCTTAAAGAATTTTTTTATTTTTTTTTTATTTTGAGTATAAAATTTGAATTGTTTTTATAAATAAAAAAATAAAAAAAAAAAAACTTTTTTTTAAAATAAAAAAAAAAAAAAAAAAAAGATACTTTTTTTTTTTTTTCATTCTTTCAAACATATTTTTTTTATTTTTTTAATCTTCTTTCAATTAAAAAGAGATAATAAAAAAAAAAAAAAAAAAAAAAAAAAAAAATGAAATGTTTAATTATTGTAGATTCAATTAAAGATGAAACCCTGTATTCAGAATATGATATTGAAACATTAGGTGTTAATATAAAAGCAGTAATTCATTTCATTCAAATGAATATTGGTGAAAAACCAACATTTTTTCAAGCAAATAAACATAGATTCGTTTTTCAATATGTAAGTAAACGGAATTATTAAAATTTTATCTTTTAACTGATAAAAAAAAAAAAAAAAAAGGATAATTATTAAATTAACATACTTTTTTTTTTTTTTTTTTTTTTTTTTTTTCCTTACTCTTATTTCTTTTTCAATTTTTTTAAAAAAATATATAATAAAAGAATGAAAACATTTGGTTTATTTTAGTATCAAATGATGATGATTCAGAAATATTATTAAGACATAGATTATATTTATTAAATGGATTATTTTCAATGATATTAGGATCAACATTAGCTGAAAAGAATTCATCAAAATTTAATCAATTAAGAAAATTAAAGAGAAAGATGTCACAAATTTCATCAACTGTTAATACAATGTTTGATGAATCACAAAGTGTATTAGCACAAGCTTATGAATCATTGGAATTGAATTCAGGTATTAGAGAGCGCTGTAAAAAGACATTAAAAGAGCTATTGGATACAACACCAGAATCATCATATGCTCTATTATTCGTTGGTACTAAACTTGCTGCTCATAATGTAAAACCAAAAGAAAAACATCTTTTAAACCATTTCGATATATTCTTATTATCAATTTATATTCAAATTCAATTATACCCAAGAGCTATTGAAAAAGTTAAAGTTAAATCACAATCAAATGAAGAAGAACAACAACAACCTCAATCAACTTCCTCACCAATAACTCAAGAAATTTCTTCATTTGAAGAAATCCCTTCAATGGAATTAAATTATAATAATAATTGTAATGATAATGATAATAAAAATATTAATAATAATAATAATAATAATAGTAATAATAGTAGTAATAATAATAGTAATATCAATAGTAATAGTAGTAATAATAATCATAATCATAATGGAGGCCATGGTGGTAGTGTAAGAAGAAGTAGTAGATTTGAAGGATCATTAGATAGAACAATAGGTATTTCATCACATCAAGATGAAAATAGTCCAGAAGAGGATAATTATGAAACAGCTCCTGAAGATTTCGATGAGCCATTATACTTTTTATCAAGTCCATTTTTAGATCAATTATTAGAAGAATCAAGTACTTCTTCTAATACAACAACAATGACAACAACAACCACTACTACTACCAATACAACCACTTCCTCCACTACAGTTACTAATGCAACAAAAATAATACCATCACCAACATCATCAACAACATCAATATCTTCATCAGTATCATCAGTATCATCATTATTATCAATGCCAATTAATAGTAAAAGAAATAGACATCATAATTTATTGATTGAACAATTGAGAGAAGGATTAAAGAGTTCAACAACTGGTGATGCTGTTTCTTTATTAAATTATTCATTATATTCAATTGGTTATTTGGATGAATATAATCATTCAACTAGAGAAATCTATACTTCAATTACAGAATCTGCAATTAGAAAATTCCAAGAGGATAATAATATACCAATGACAGGTGTTGCTGATTTTAGTACAATTCGATTAATTCTATGTAGAGTTAGAATATCCGATCCAAATATACTAAAACGTAGATCTCTAGCATATAGTGATAATGATCTTGGTTCATTTAGAGATATCTCCCTTAAAGATAGGGATAATAGTATTGGTAAAGATTCTTCAACTTCTTCTTCTCCTTCAGCAACTAATGATCAATCTTCAACAATTAAACAATCATCAAGACGTAATAATACATCAACAAATAAAAATATAAATGATAATAGCAATAATAATAATAGTAATAGTAATAGTAATAGTAATAGTAATAGTAATAGTAATAGTAATAGTAATAGTAATAGTAATAGTAATAGTAATAGTAATAATAACGATAATATTAATACTGATAATAAAAATGAAATTAATAATATAAATGAAAATAATAGTAATACCAACAAAGACAACAACAATAATAATAATAATAATAATGATAGTAGTAATAATACCAATAATATAAACAACAATAGTAATAATAATAATAATAATAATAATAATAATAATAATAATAATAATAATAATAATAATAATAATAATAATAATAATAATAATAATAATAATAATAATAATAATAATAATAATAATAATAATAATAATAATAATAATTTAAATGATGAAAATAATAATGAAAATCAATATAATACAGCACAATCAACATATGAACAAATTAATCTTAGACTTGGTAATGGTGTAATGACAGTTTATGCATTTTGTGGAGAAGTTAGTGAAAATATCTTTTTAATTGTAATTAATAAGAATGCTAATAATAACAATAATAATAAGGTTAGAGATGTTAATCAAGAGAGAGAGAAATTAGAATACTCTAAACAATTGGTTCGTAATAGTATTAGTATACAATTTGGTTCCTTTTTATTAGCAAAAGAAAAGAGTAATATTGCAATCTCAAGATTCTTTCATATACCTGGCATTGTTCATTTCCTTTTAATAGATAGAGCTAATCATCGTATAAGAGCACCTGTAATATCCCCAGATTTAATACCATTCCAAAGAAATAATAAAAATAATCCTATGAATATGAGTTTTAATTTAGGTTCTGATAGTTATAATAATAGCAACAACAACCACAACAACAACAGCTATCATTATCAAGGTAATAATGTTGGTGGTATCAATTTCGATAGTATCAATATTAATATAGATCCAAATAATGAACAATCAATTTCAGATACTCAAAATGGTATGGTTAGATTTTTAAAGAAAAAGATTTGGACAATGTACAGTTATTGCTGTCAACAGTTATGTCGTGGTAATCATTATATGATTTGGAATGATAAAGATTTTCAATACAGTTATAGACTTTGGATTGCCGATGATGAAAATAATGAACATAAGTTGGACCATTCCGTATCATTAAGATTAAATCAAAAATCATTTTATGCTGACCTTTTAAAAAATTCTTTCCCTCATTCTTCAAAAATGAAATGTTATGAACTATTAATCCTTTATATCGGTGTTTTACCAATCTCAATGGTTTCAAAGAATGATAAAGCATTATATCATTTATTATTTGAAATGGATGAATAATAACATTTTTTTTTTTAAAAAAAATTCTGGAAATAATATTATTTTCTCAATCAAAACAAAATAAAAAAAAAAAAAAAAACTTTTAATAAAATTAATCTTTAAATTTAAATGTAATTTAGTTTTATAGTTAACTTTTTTTTTTTTTTTATTTTATTTTTTAATATTGATTAAACAATCATTGAAATTTCCATTAATGGAATTAAAAATATATATGGTAAAAGTTGTGATGTAATACACACGATTTCAAAATAAGTACCATCTGTAGAATACATATAATCACTACAAAAATTCATTAAACCTGGTGAAACATTATTATATTTATTAATTTCATTACAATTAATATAGTTTGAAATTTCTAAATTCCCAAGTACAATCCATAATAAAGTTAGAATTGTAAATTTAATTTTATTGAATTCACTACCATATGAATATAATTGAACATCTTGATAATATAATTGTTCTACACCATTAATTTCTTTATAAACATTGGTTTTTATGGAATTTCTTTTTATGGTTTTGAATCTATAATATTGTAAAAGGATACCAGATAAACAATAAATAATTGGAAATAAAACCCAAAGTGTATCTGGAAATTGGAATTTATTCTCTAAAATTATTTTAATGAATAATAAAATATTTGGATAACTATTTAATAATACCCATACCAATGATATGAATGGAATTAATGAAATAACCAAATCAATTTTAAAAAATAAAATTTTATATGAAAAATTTGAATGATTGTCACTTATAATAATTCTTTTCCCATATTTGAATAAAAATGTTAAAAACCATACAATTGAATAATATTTTATAACTAATAATATGAAATTATAATACATTGTATATATTTTTTTTTTGTAATTTCTTTTTAAATGTATATCTAAATATATTTAATTTATTTTTTGTTTTTTTTAAAAAAAAAAAAAAAAATGATTGGTTGGCAAAAAAGTGACAAATAAAAAAAAAAAAATAAAAAATAAAAAAAAAAAAAAAAATTAAATTCTGTCGCGTTGTCCAATTATCCACATACAGTCATAATCAAAAAAAAAAAAAATATAAACAAATTAAAATAAAAAAATTTAACTGTGAGTAGTTGTCTGAATAATATGGGTGAAATTTCCCAAAAAAAATAAAAAAAAAATAAAAATCAATAATAAATCAATAATAAATCGACCAGGTTCCAAGTGATTATTTTTTTTATTTCTCGATATGTTCAACTTTAAAAAAAATTAAAAAAAAATATAAAAAAAAAAAGATTTAAAATTCATTTCTTAACAAAATAATTTAAAATTAATTAATTAATTAATAATCTATTTTAAAAAACAAAAAAAGTATGGACAAACTATTTAATATTATATTATTTATATTTTTAAAAAAAAAACTAATAACCATCAAAAACAACTTTTAGATACAGTTTAAGTTATACATACATTTACCACCAGTTATTGACATATACCCACCCCATAAAAAATTTACTTTATTCTAAATTTATATTATTTTCTTTTTTTTCTTTTTATTTATTATATGTATAACGATTCTTACCTTAAATATTTATAACACCTAAAAGTCCTAATAAAAAAAAAAAAAAAAATTAAATAAAGATGACTGAATCATCACAATATCATTTAACTTTAAGATTTAAAAATAAAATATTCTTGGAAAGTAAAAAAAAAAAAAAAAAAAATGAGATACATTTTTGTTATTTTTTTTTTTAAATTTATTGTTTTTTTTTTTTTTTTGTTTTTTAATTACTATTATTTCGAATTGATTGTTGAATCTTTAATTTCATTTAAAGTTTTTAAAATTGAATTAAAAGATGGACGTAAATTTGGATCAGCATTCCAACATTTAGTGATTAAAGAAGAATACATTCTATTACAATTTTGATTGATTGATGGTCTTAAACCTGATAAGATATTATCTTCGAGAGTGCTCATAAATTTAAAATCGAACTCATCAAAAGGTAACTCTAAATGATAGCACTCCCAAAGAATCATACCAAAACTATAGATATCGGATTTTTCATTGTATTCCATTCCTTTTAATACTTCGGGTGATTGCCAAGTTGGATTATCGACAACCTTTGAAGAGAAGTTTTGAACAATTGATCTTGATAGACCAAAATCTGAAACTTTTGCCGAGATTTCATTTGGATTGGTTGGATGAGAAGCCAATAGAATATTTGGACTTTTTAAATCACGATGTACCAATGGTGGTGTGATATTATGTAAAAACGCCATACCAGAGGCAATATCAGTGACAATCTTTAATAACATTTGCCAATCTAAAACTTGACCATCTTCTTTTTTCTTTTTCAAAAATGATGATAAACTACCTATATCCATATATTCCATTACGATTGCATATGGTTCAAAACAAAATCCTTTCATCAATACGATGTTTGAATGTGATAAACCACTCATTAACCAAACTTCTCTTCTAAATTCATTAATTGCATTTAATTTACCACTTGAAATTTGATTCATTGAATCTTCACCTTGTGATGAATTACTTGATAATGAACTTGTTGATAAATTTCTTTGTAAAATCTTTGGTTGTTGCTGATTTTGTTGTTGTTGTTGTTGTTGCTGTTGTTGTTGTTGTTGTTGTTGTTGTTGTTGTTGTTGTTGTTGTTGTTGTTGTTGTTGTTGTTGTTGTTGTTGTTGTTGTTGATTTTGTTGAGTTTGTTGTTGTTGTTGTATATACAGTTTATTATTATTATTTAAATTATTTAAATTATTATTTAAATTATTATTATTATTATTATTATTTACAATTGGTGGTGATAAAGATGAAGTTGAAGAAGATAAAGAAATTGATAATGAAGAATTTGAAGGTGAAATTGTAAGACTATTTAAATTATTAAAACTTGTTGAATCGATTAAATCCATTCTTTCGAAATTGAATTGTTTAATTGCAACTGTATTATTTTTATAGATACCTTTATAAACACGACTAAAACCACCAACACCAATTTCCTCTTGATAGATTAAATCCTCTTTTGAAACTTTTTTATTTGAAGATACTGAAGATAGAGTGATATCTGGTGAAATTTTACAAAGGGAAACCAATTTCATAGTGATTGGACATTTTGTATGTGATTCACCTTTACCAAAAGTTTCTTCAATTAAATCAATTGGGAAAAGGTGTGGTAAATCACGACATTCGCAACTACATGAGCAAGGTATATAAGTTTGTGATTGATTAATTTGATAATCCTTTAAGATGGTATCAACATTTTCTAAAACGATTTGAAATAGTTTTGCACATGCATCAAATTCATGGCCTCTTACACGGATTTGTAATTGTTGAGTCACTGTATCAAATTCAACCAATGTGCCACAACTTGACATACTATCTTTGATGTTTTCACGATAGGTTTGAGTTTTTCTAAAGAGAATACCAGTACTCCAATAAACGATTGGTTCCATCATATAGAGGAATCTAACCATTACCCTTTCGAAACAATTCTTTGCTGAGATATTTCTAAATTGATAATATCTTCCAATTTGATGTTCATCTTCACCACTCCATGTGTCCCAAAGTGAAGCTAAATGTGATGGTTTACCATTTGGTAATAAACATGGTATAATTATACGATTAAATGATATATAACTACCATTTTGTAATAAATTACCACTACTATTACTATTACTATTTAAAATACTATTATTACTTAATGAAGATGAATTATTTTCAATTGATTTTAAATTTTTTAATGAATTTCTTAAAAGTTTTGGTGATGTTGATATTGGTTGTGGTTGTTGTTGTTGTTGTTGTTGTTGTTGTTGTTGTTCACTCTTATTATTATTATTATTATTTGGATTAGTAAATACAGATTGTGAAGAATTTGATAAACTTAATGAAGGTGAAGATGAAATTTCAGCTGATAAGGTTACAACTGTTGGTAATGGTGAAGATGATGATCTTGATTCAATTGAATAACTCATTGAATTTAAACTATTTTCTTTTGATAAATTTCCAAATGATTTTTGTTGTTGTTGTTGTTGTTGTAATTGTTGTAAATTTGAATTATTTTTTAAAGTATAAAGAATTTGATATCTTTCTAAAAGTTTTAATAATTTAATATGAAATTGTTCTGGTACAATATTTGGTTTCCAAATATTTTTTAAATTACTTAATAATAAAATACCATCGGAATTAATGAATGAATGTTTTGCTAATAATAATTTATAGAAACAATCACTAAACCATTGTGGATCTAAAATGACGAAATCTTTAAGTGAAGATTTTGAATCTTCAAACCAAATAATTGAACCCCATCTATTTAATGTATTTGTAGCACGTACTAATTTCTCATATGATGAAGTTGTAAAATTTGATAACTTTGCAATATTTTGATATTCATCCCATGTTACAATTGGTCTTTTCTTTGCTTCCTCTTGTAAATTAGTTTCTAATGTTATATAAATGCTTGGTATTCTTTCATTTAACCAATTTGTTGTTGAAATTGAATTACTTTGTTTATTATTATTATAATTATTATTATTATTATTATTATTATTATTATTACTTTGATTTAATAAAGTTTGAATTATTTCATTTTTTAATAAATCAATATTTCTTAAAGTTGTTGAAGAAACACCAATTACACCAGTGACTTCTAATGAACGTTGAGTTAAATATTGATCAATTTCATTTAATGGTACTAAAATATCACCACCATATTGATTAAAAGTATCTATATGAGTTGCAACTATATAGATTGGCGCATTTGGTGCTTTCTTTTTAATTGATTCAACCCAAAATTCCAAACCACTATGTGATAAATCTTTATTGATATCATAAGTAACTAAATAAAATGCACGTTCTGATAAAAAGAATTGATGAGTATGATAATAGACATCAATTGATGGCATTCTAAAATCATAAATCATTAATTTTACATTTCTTTTTGTTGGTCTTTTCTTTTCTGGTGTTGTCATTGAAGAACCAAATGAATCTTTTCTTTGTGGTTTTAATTCTGATGTTGATGATGATAGTTGTGTTGGTGGTGGTAAAGTACCAGTTGATAAATTTAAATTACTTGATGAAGTCATAATACCATTTTGTTGTTCAGGTGGTAAATCTAATTTTAATTGAATTATTTCAATTGGGTCATTTAAAGATACTTCAGATGATGTAACTTTTTTTAAGAAATTAGCAGATTGTCTAGATAATGATTTAGTTTGAGATTTTGTTAATGCTTTTACCAATGATGAACGACCAGTTTTTTCACTACCCAACACCATTAGTTTTATATGTGAAAGTGTTTCAGTACCTTCGAATAAATCTTTAAGATAACCAATTATATGAGTGAACCCTTTTGATGTGATTTCTTTTGGTGGTGATTTAATTATATCACGAGAGAAATCCAATTGTTCTAATAATGGTAGCGTTGAAAGGAATGAAGGTAACTCATTGATTTTATTTGACCCTAAAACATTCAAAGATTTCAATCTAACCAATAATCCCAACTCTTTTGGAATTTTATTAATCTGTTTATTGAATGATAAATCCAATTTCTCTAAACTTTTCAAAGACCCAATCGATTCCGATATTGATGATAACTGATTGGCAGCCAATGATAACTCTTCTAAATTTGATAATTGAAAGACTACATTTGGTATAACTTGAAAGCAATTATGAGATAGTATTAGCTTAGTTAGGAGCTCCAATCTTGAAAAACTACTTGGTAATGTCGATAGTTGATTATGTGATAGATTACATGATTCTAAATTATAAAGTGTTGCAATTGATTCCAATTGATTACTCTCTGATAATTGATTGAATGATAAATCAATAATACGTAAAAATTTACTAGTATTGATAATGGTTGTCGGTATAATTGAAATACATTTATGAGTTAAACATAAATCATCCAATCTCCTCATTGCAACATGATTAATAATTGCTTCTGGTTTTGTTAAAAATTCATAAAAAACATTACCACAATCTTCAACAATTCTATTATCAAATGCTGGTATAGATGATGTTGATAATGATAATGGTGATGATGAATATAATTGATTATTACTATTACTACTACTATTTAAAACTGATGCTGGTAATGTTGGTACTAAAAATCCACTACCACTACTACTATTATTTAATAATGATGATGATGTTGTTGTTGTTGTTGTTGTTGCTGCTGTTGTTGATAATGATAATGATGATGACATTGTTGCTGTTGTTGATGATATTGATATTGGTGCTGTAAAACTTAAATTTAAAATGCTACTACTACTACTACTATTACTATTTGATTGTGATTGATTACTTAACTGTTGTAATGATATTGAAGAAGGTATTGTAGTTGAAAGTGTTGAAGACATAACACCACCACCACCATTATTATTATTATTATTATTATTTGAAGAATTAAAGATTGTACCAACTTCAATGAAAATATTTAAATGCATTAATGCAGAAGCTATTTGAATTGATTCTTTTCTTGTGACTTCTAATTTCTTTACTAGCCAATCAATTAATTGTGAACCTGAAAAACAAGAAATTGTTGTACCAGCTGCTCCTTTTTTCTTTTTTTGTAATTTTAAACCTTTATCTCCATTCATTAATTCTTGACTCAATTGAATTAATTCATCTTTAACTAATGTCACTGTATTTAAATCTTCTAATACTACTTTTGATAATTCATTTATACTATATCTATGATGTTTTTTATTAAAACTATTACTATTATATGTTGAATTTGAATTTGTATTTGTTGATGCTAATGATGATGATGTTGATGTTGTTGACGATGATGATGATGATGTTGATGACGATAATGATGCTGTTACTAATACTGGTGGAGGTACTGATGATGTACGTCTACTACTATTATTATTACTATTACTATTATTACTATTATTATTATTATTATTATTATTATTATTATTATTATTATTATTATTATTATTATTATTATTCATTTTATCAACAGCAGTTGATGATTTACTGCTTGATTTACCAATACTACCAATTTTAGTAGATACTGGGGTTATAGGTGCTGTTGCTGTTGTTGCTGTTGATGTTGCATTATTATTATTATTATTTATATTATTATTATTTTTATTATTATCAAATTGATAAAATATATAATCATCTTTAAATATTGGATCTGCACCAGATGTAACATTACAAATAATACCCTAGTGGTAATTTTTTTGAAAAAATATAAAAAATGGTTTTTGAATAAATCTTGTGTTAATAATTTTTTTTTTTTTTTTTTTTTTTTTTTTTTTTTTTTATTTTTTTAAAAAAAAAAAAAAAAAAGATTTATACTTACTGCATCAAATAAAGTTTGACCTAATTTAATTGCATCTTCTCTTGTTTTTATATCTGGACAATTTCCAAAAATCCAATCAACGCATTCATAACCAACAAAAACTGATCTGTATGTTTTATATAAATAAGTTCTATCTTTAATTTGAAGTCCATCACTTGATTGAATTTTATCTTTCAATTTATTTAACTGGTTATAATCAAACATGATTTATAAATTAATAAATCAAATTTTGATAAAATATAAAATATAAAATATTTTTTTTAAAAATAAAAAAAAAAAAAAAAAAAAAAAAATTTTATTTCGCAGGAAAAAAAAATAAAAAAAACCATAAAAAAAAAAAAAAAAAAAAAAATTTTTTTGGAGAGCACTTACCGCAAAATTATTTTTATTTTCCATTTAAAACTAGATTTTTTTTTTTTTTTTTTCTTTTTTTTAATAGTTTTTATTTTTTTATTTTTATTTTTATTTTTGTGGTTGTGTACCTATGAGTTTGATTAAATTTAATAATATTACAAATAATTTTATTTTTTATTTTTTATTTTTATTTTTTATATTTTATTTTTATTTTTATTTTTTTTTTTTTTATAATTATATTTTTATTTATAATTTTTTATTATTTTAAAATTTTTTTTTTTTTTTATTTGATTGCTACTAAAATCAGTAGTTTGAACAATTTCGTTAATTAATTTTTATTATTATTTTTTTTTTTTATTAAATTTTTTATTTTTTTTTTGATATATTACATTAATAAAAAATAAATATATATATAAATATATATAATTTAAATTTTTATTTAAAAAAAAAAAAAAATTTTTTTTTTTTTTTTTTTTTTTTTTTTTTTTTTTTTTTTTTTTTTTTTCTAAAACACAAAATACTTGATGAAATTCCCCCCCGGAAAAAAAAAAAAAAATTTTTTTTTTAAAAACTAAAAAAAAATTTTTTTTTTTTAAAAAAACCAAGGGTTTGGGCCAAAAAAAAAATTTTTTTCCCGGTTTTAAAAAAATTTTTTTTTTTGAAATTTTTGGGGGAAAAAAAATTTTAAAAGGGGGTTTTTTTTTTTTTTTTTTTTAAAAAAAAATTTAGGTTTTAAAAAAAAAAAAAAAAAAAAATTTTTTTTTTTTTAAAATTATAAAATTAAAAAAAAAAAAAAAAAAAAACCTTTGTTATTATTAAAATTAAAAAATAAAAAAAAAAAAAAAAAATAAAAAAAAAAAAAAAAAAAAAAAAAATAAAATAAAATTTTAAAAAAATCTCTTGCAATCACAAAGAGATATTTGAGTTTATGCCCCTCACCCCAAAAACCACATACCCTCGTTATAAAAACAAACACATACACACAAACATACAAACACACAACACATAATTATTAATAATTTACATAAAAGGAAAATCATTATCACCATAATAATTAAAAAAAAATAATTATTATAATCGAATTATAAAATTCTTATAATTAATTTGAATTAAGGCAACAAACCATAAAAAAAAAAAAATTGCCAAAATACAAATTTGTATATAAAAAAAAAAAAATAAAATAAAATAAAAAAAATAAAATATAATAAAAGATTAATAATTTACAAGTATAAAAAATTTAATTGAGATATAATTTTTTATTTTAAAATTAATCTATGAGATTTATAATTATTTTGAGGGGGGTATTTCTTTTCTTTTTTTTTTTTTATTATTTTTTTTTTTTATTTATCCTTTAATAAAATTATTTATTGATTTGAGCAAAAATTAATGATAAAATTAAAACAATTATTGCCAAAATGAATAACGCCTTAATTACTATGTATAGATATAAAAAAAAAAAAAAAATTAATAAATCTTGGAAAAAAGATATATATATATTTATATTTATTAAACTTACATTTTGTTGAATTTGATTTACTACCAAATCCAATTCTATGAGATTTACAATTATAATCAGCAGAGGAGGAGAAGATGGTAGAGTTATCAGGAGAGAAACAAGCACCGGTTACGACGAAATCATGAGGTTCCCATTTATCTAGTGGTTTGAAAGTTTCAGAGTTGTAGGCAGTGATTTTGGCATCGGCAGTTACGATTACTATGGTTTTATTATCGGATGATAGGGCGAAACAGGTGTTATGGTAGATGTCGACCTCTTTGAATGACTCCTCTTTACCAGTTGTGAAATTCCATTTAGATAAAACCGTACAACCAATTGAATTCTTACCTTTGGGAATCGACTGAGCGGTATAACAATACAACCCATCCGAAGTGAATTTACAACCACGGAAAACCAATTTAGGTTTTTGTTTATGTAATAGAGTGAATTCGATTTTACCATTCAATAAATTGATTATCTTTGCCGAGCAATCACGTGACGTTGTCAATATATGGCTTGATGCAGGGTGAATATCGATATCAGTGATCTCGCCACTATGTTGGGGTGATATAATCTTTATGAAATTCAATGATGGTAAACTCCAAACTTTAATTAAATTCTTATCATCAACAATTATAATTCTATCACCATCTTTATTAAATTTAATTAACTTAATCTCTGTTGATAATGATGTTAATGTTGTTGAGCATAGTGATGGTGTTGATGATGCTGATGCTGATGATGGTGTTGTTGTTGTTGTTGACTCATTCTCATTATTGGTATTGGCTTCATTTGATTTTACGTCATTTAATGATGGTGATGATGAGGTTGCTTTAATTGCCAAATGGTATGCATTTGATGGAATGTTTTTATTGATATCAAATTGTAAAACTTTTTCGAGTTTGTCGTTTTTATAATCTACAATATGGCAAATTGTGCCAACTGGGTAGGCAATTTGATTTTTACTATCATTGAATGTAACGTAGGGTATACAATCTTCAGTATCCATTTGATCGATTAATTGAAACTCTGATGAGGATGATCCTTCTAAATTCCATTTTAATAATGTTATTGCATTTGGAACACCTGTTTTTGAATTACCACCACCACCACCTGTTACAATATATGGACTCTTTACATTTGTTGATGAACTACAACAAAATACTGGATAATTTAATTTAATTTTATCTGTAGTTTTAATTGGTGCTTTTGTTGTAGTTGTTGTAGTTGTAGTTGTGATTTTCTTATTATTATTATCATCATTATCTTCTTTTTTTATATTTCTTTGCTTTAATTTTGATGATGATGAAGATTCTTTTTCTTGTTTATTTTCTTTTTTTTTTATAGTTTTAGACATTATTATTTTTATTATTATTTGTAGTTTTTAGAAGATATTAAAAAAAAAAAAAAAAAACATTTCAAAAAAAAAAAAAAAAAAAAAAAAACTAAAACAAAAAAAAAAATAAAAATAAAAAAAAATAAAAAAATAAAAAAATAAAAATAATGATGATCATTATTCCAAAAACTAATTTTAGATTTAAATTTTTAAAAAAACTTTTTTTTTTATTATTTTTTTTATTTATTTATTTATTTATTTGGTTGTTTATTTATTTAACTTTTCTACCAGATGCTTGACCAGCAGGAGCAGATGTTGAACAAGAAAATTCACACTTCAAAGCCAAAACTGCAATAAGGATAGCAAAAAGTAAGGTCACAGTTGGTGTGATATTACCAAAATCAAGAGAATCTGCTACTAAATCACCATATGGAATTGGATTACTTTTAAGGTGCTAAAATAATTAATTTAAATTTATATTAAAAATTTTAATATTAAAAATAATTATTAGTAATTATAATAAAAATAATAAAAATAATAAAAATAATAAAAATAATAATAATAAATAATAATAATAATAATAATAATAATAATAATAATAATGACTTACACTTTTTACAAATGTTGCACCAATTGCTAATGTTTTTAATGAAAAGTTGGCAACAATTGCTGTAAGAAAGGCATAAAATACTGCACAAAAAACAGATAAAATCAACATTTTTTTTTTTTTTTTATATATATATGTATTATGTAAATTAATAATAATAATGAATTATAATAAAAAATAATTGAGTTCAAAAAAAAAAAAAAAAAAAAAAAAAAAAAAAAAAAAAAAAAAAAAAAAAAAAAAAAA
>NC_007090.3:4126935-4161935 GCF_000004695.1 Dictyostelium discoideum AX4
ATTGATAAAGTTGTAACACAAATTTCACCTCATCAAAAAACAATGGATCCATCGTCAGTGGGGTTTGTATATCATTGGATGTTTTCAATGATGGCATCAGCTTTAAATTTCAATAAACCAACCCCTTTGCCAACCGATAATATTATATTGGACAACAATGAAAAGGATAATAGCGATGGTGAAAATTTCATCCGATCTTCATTGGGTAATATAAGACTCTCTGCAAGTAGCGAAGAACCTGAATCCGATCCATTTTATACAAATAATCATCATGATAGCAGTGATGACGATAGTGATCAACAAAATCAAGATAAAGAAAACGATGAAATAGTAAATAGTAATAACAATAACAATAATATAAATCCTAATAAATGTACAAAAAAAGATGAAAATAATAACAATAGTATCAAAACAACACAACATATAAATCAAAATAACTTTTTAACTTTACCTTCTAGTACTACAAAGAAAACATTAATTTTAGATTTGGATGAAACTTTAGTTCATTCAACATTAAAACCAGTAACACATCATCAAATTACAGTTAAAGTTTTAATTGAAGATATGGATTGTACATTTTATGTTATTAAAAGACCACATGTTGATTACTTTTTGGAAAAGGTTTCACAATGGTACGATATAGTAATTTTCACTGCCAGTATGCAACAATATGCCGATCCATTACTCGATCAATTAGATACTCATAAAGTTTTCAAAAAAAGATTATTTAGAGATGTATGTATTAATTAATTATTTATTGTATTAAAAATGAATTTTATTTTAACTTTTTTTTTATTTTATTTTATTTTTTTTTTTTTTTTATTTTTTTTTATTTTTAGTCTTGTTTAGAAAAAGATGGAAATTTCGTAAAAGATTTATCAATGATTGATCAAGATTTAACTTCAACTATTATTATTGATAATTCACCAATTGCATACTCGAATAACCTTGAAAATGCTTTACCAATTGATAATTGGATGGGTGATAATCCATCTGATACTTCTTTGTTATCATTGTTACCATTCTTGGAAATCATTAGACACGTTCAAGATGTTAGAAGTATCCTCTCTTTAAGGTTATTAAATTCTCAATAATTATTGATTAATTTTTAACAGTTTTTTTAAAAAGAAAATAAAAAAAAGGCATCAAAATAAAAAAATAAAAATAAAAGTCGATGTTAAATAAAATAAAAAAAAGATATATCTCAGATGTGAAAATAAAAAAAAAAAAAAAAAAAAAAAAAAATTATTTTAATAATTTTTTTTATAAAAAGTGGATAAATTTTTAATTAATTGAAATTATTTCCAACTTTATAACTGATTATTATTATAAACAATGAAAGAAATAAAATTTAAAGGAGGTTGGTTATTTATTATTATTTTTATTTATTTATTTTTTTTTTTTAAAAACAACTATATATTTGTTTAAATATATAACTAAAAATAGTTCAAAATGATAGTTTGATTAATTCTATTTATATCATTTTTTTTTATGATTAAAAAAAAATTTAACATAATTTATAATAATATTATTGAAATATATTAAAATAATATACGAAAAAAAAAAAAAAAAAAAAAAAAATAATAAATAATAAAAAAAAAAAAAAATTAATTTAACACTATTATAACAACAACAAAAAAAAAAAAAAAAAAAAAAAACGGTTTATTTCAAACAATTATTTCAACAATAATTAAATTAACCCAATCAACTGGTGGTTCATCAAATTATTTGGATTTTTAATTTTAATTAAATTTTTATTTTTTTTTTTATTTTTTTTTTTTTTAATTCAAATTGGATTTTCAAAATAAATTTAATTTTAATTTAATTTTATTTTTAAAACATTTCAATTTATTTATTTTTATAAATTTATTTTCTTTGTTTATCTCACAAATATTTATAAAAAACAAAACCCAAAAAAAGTAAAAAATTTTAATAATTGTTTATTTCATTTTTTATTTTTAATTGTTTTTTTTTTTTTTTTTTATTTTAATTTTTTTTTTTTTTTTAATAAAATTATAAAACAGATTAATCTTTGTTCGTTGTTAGTTTTTTTTTTCCCAAAAAAAATTTTAAATTGCTAATTAAAATTTTTTATTCTTTCATTTTATTATTTTCAAAACAATTGTATACTAGTAATAATATTAATAATAATAATAACAACAACTATATTTTTTTTATATTTTTTTCTCGACAATCTTAGATTTCAAATTTCCAATTATATTAAAATTAATTTAAAGCAATAATAATAGATCATTAATAATTTTATTTTCTATTTGTTTGTTGATAATTATAAAAACAAATACACATAATAACCAATTATTTAAATTTAATATTTTTTTTTTAAAAAAAAAATAAAAAAAAAAAAAAAAAAACTTTTAAACAAATAAATTGTTGTTTTAATTTTATTAATATTAATAACATATTCATTAAAATAATAGCAAACAAATTTTATTTATTTATTTATTTATTTTTTTTTTTTTCATACCAACAACCAATTAACAACATTTTTTTAATTACCAAAGAGAAAATAAAATAATAATATACAAATATTTAAATAATAACAAATATATATTTATCACACACAAACCAATATTTTTTTTTTTTTTAAAAAAATTTTTAATTTTTTAATTTAAATTACTACAATACATATCATTTTTTTTTTTTTTTTTTCATTTTTTTTTTTTTATTAACACACCACCCAGGTAATTATTTTTAGACACACTCATACAAATTCATTATAAATTACTATAAAAAAAATCAATAATCTATACTTATTTATTGGTTATTTAGGCAAATTAATTAATTTAAACCTCTGGGGTTAATTTTTTTAAAAAAAAAAAAATTAAAAAAAACCAAAAAAAAAAAAAAATTAAAAAATTTTAAAAAAAAAAAAAATTAAACCATTATTAATTAAATAATAAACAATAAATAAATAAATATAATAAAATAAATAATCAACCACAATTTCAAACATTTTCATTTATTAAAAATTACAATAACTCTTATCTTTTTGTATAAAATTAAATAATTTAATAACTTAAAAATATATTTATAAATAAACAGAATTCATATAAATAAATTATTTTAAATTAAATATAAATTAATAAATTAATTATTTTTTTATTTCAAAAAAAAAAAGAAATATTTAAAAATAATAATAATAATTATAATAAATGGATGAATGTACACAAATTTCAAATGTACCAGATCAAGAATCAATTGAAAAGGTTGTAACACAAATTTCACCTCATCAAAAAACAATGGACCCATCTTCAGTGGGCTTTGTTTATCATTGGATGTTTTCAATGATGGCATCAGCATTAAACCTCAATAAATTACCAAACATAAATAATGAAAATAATTTAATAATCGATAATAATAATAGTAATAGTATTAATAATAATAATATTTTAAAAAATAAAAAAATAAAATCAGAAAATGACAGTAATAATAATAATAATAATATTAATGAAAATAGTACAAATAAAGATGGTGAAAGTTGCATTCAATCTTTAAATGAAATCATTTTATCATCACCAGAGTGTTCATCATCATCATCCTCCTCCTCATCATTATCATCATCATTAAATATTGAAGAATCCGAAAAAATTAAAAATTGTGTAGATGATTGTGACCATAATCAACATCAAAATGAAAAACAAGAAAAATGTATTAACCAAGATAATAATCAAAATAATAATAATAATAATACTAGTACAATTCAACATTTTAATGAAATTAACTCTTTAAATATTCAAAATTTAAATCAACCAAAGAAAACATTAATTTTAGATTTGGATGAAACTTTAGTTCATTCAACATTAAAACCAGTAACACATCATCAAATTACAGTTAAAGTTTTAATTGAAGATATGGATTGTACATTTTATGTTATTAAAAGACCACATGTTGATTACTTTTTGGAAAAGGTTTCACAATGGTACGATATAGTAATTTTCACTGCCAGTATGCAACAATATGCCGATCCATTACTCGATCAATTAGATACTCATAAAGTTTTCAAAAAAAGATTATTTAGAGATGTATGTATTAATTAATTATAATTTTTTTTAAAAATGAATTTTATTTTAACTCTTTATTTTTTTATTTTTTTTATTTTTAGTCTTGTTTAGAAAAACATGGAAATTTCGTAAAAGATTTATCGATGATTGATCAAGATTTAACTTCAACTATTATTATTGATAATTCACCAATTGCATACTCGAATAACCTTGAAAATGCTTTACCAATTGATAATTGGATGGGTGATAATCCATCTGATACTTCTTTGTTATCATTGTTACCATTCTTGGAAATGATTAGACATGTTCAAGATGTTAGAAGTATCCTCTCTTTGAGGTTAATTAATAATATGCAATAAAATAAAAATAATAAAATAATAAAAAATAATAAAAATATAATTATATAAAGTATTAATAATAATGATAAAAATAATAATAATAATAATAATAATAATTCTTTTTTTTAATTTATTTATTTATTTATCTATTTTTTTTTTTTTTTTTTTTTTTTTTTTAATATTTAAATAAAAACTTTTTTATTGATCATCACACTTCTTACGGTTGCTTTTTTTTGTTGTGTTTTTATTTATAAAATATAAAAGATTGGATAATGTGTCATTCTTTGACATTTTTCGTTTAATGATCAATATTTCTTTTAATATTAAAAAATAACATTTATCTTTTTTTTATTTAATTTATTTATTTATTTATTTTTAATTTATTAATATTTTTTATTTAGGGGTACCTTTCATTTGAATTAAAATAAAATGAAACCCTTTTCCAAATTTGGTAATTGTCCAAAACTAAAAACTAAAATATAAAAATTGGGAAAATTTCATTGATTAAAAGCTGTTATATTTTTAAAAATGAAATATTAGATTTGTAATTAAAAAAGCATAATACTAAATTGAATATTAAGTTTTAAGGAAAAAAAAAAAAAAAAAAAAAAAAAAAATGAAAAAAAAAAAAAAAAAAAAAAAATGAAAAATTGAAAAAATTTTGGTTTATTGCATAACTTTAAAATAAAAAACTATAATTAGTTGAACGTTTAAAAAGATAAACGAGTTTTTTTGTACATAATGTCTTCAACTAAAGCACCAGTTCCACCAACACAAGCTGAAATTCAACAAATTCAAGATCAATTAATAAAAGCAAGAGATGCATTTCAAGTTCATGAAACAGGTAATGATTGTTTAATAATAGTGTATTTTAGGAAATACCAAATATTTGATGTGTGATCGCTATAACAACAATTGTTATTGTTTATATTCAACAATTAATATATATCAATATATTTCACACAGTTAACTAATATATAGAATATATTTATATTAAATTTAATATATATAGAATTACAAAAACTTTCAGCATCAAGATCTAAACTTTTAACTCAATTAAATGAAAATGAAATGGTAAAAAAAGAATTTGATTTATTAGAAAGTGAAGCTAAAATTTATAAACTTAATGGACCAGTACTTTTTAAACAAACAAAAGAAGAAGCAGAAAATACTATTACTTCTCGTTTAGATATTATAAATAATAATTTGTAAGAATCAAATTTATCATATATATATATATACTTTTTTCTTAACTTTTAACACTGACATTATTATTATTTTTTATTATTATTATTATTATTATTATTATTATTATTATTATTATTATTATTATTATTATTATTATAGAAAAACAATTGAAACTAATTTTAAAGATATTGAAAAGAAAGCAATGGAACAAAGAAATAAAATTTTTGAATATCAAAATAAAATTAGAAGTTTAACAGCACCACCACCACCACAAGCACAATAAAAGTAATAAAAAATATATATAAAAACAAACAAAAAAAAAAAAGATTATTATTTTAATTATACAATTTTAAAATTGTGGTTGTTTTTGATTTTGATTTTGGTTTTATTTTTTTATTTTTATTTTTTTTATTTTTTTATTTTTTTTTAATTTTTATTCTAAATCAGATTTAATAATATCTAATTTTGTAAATTGTTCAAAATATTTTTGAATTAAATTAATACCATGAGTGATATCAGCAACACCACAAGTTTCACGAATTGAATGCATTGATAATTGTGGATTACCAATATCTACAGTTCTAATACCATAAGTACCAGAAATGATTGGACCAATTGTTGAACCACATGGTGAATCATTTTTGACGAGGAATTCTTGAATTGGGATACCATTCTTTTTACAGATATCCAAGATAACAAAACTAGTTGGACCATTTGAAGCATAACGTAAATTTGCATTATATTTGATTACTGGACCTTTATTAAGAGCTGGTCTATGAAGTGGTTCATGATTTGCTGTGTAATTTGGATGAATAGCATGTGCCATATCAGCAGAGATTAAGAAACTATTTCTTAAAGTTAAATCAATGAAATTGTTTAATTCATGTGGTTTACAAGTGGATGCAAACATTGAGCTATTGACACGACTAATGGTATCATTGATCAATGGTGCACATGCACCTTGTGGTGAACTTGAGCCAACCTCTTCATTATCGAATAATATCACATTCAATACATTCTCCTCTTGTGCCAATGTTGATTCTTTGACATTCAATAAACCAATCATTGCGCAATATGACATACCCAAATTATCACAACGTGGTGAGAAAATGAATTCATCAAGTGCACCACCGATTGCAGCTGGTTGAGTATCGCAAACTGATAAATCAAAGTTTTGAATATCACCAACTGAACAACCCAATTCCTTACTTAACAATTCCAAAAGTACTGCATGATGTTTAGTAGTACTTGAATTAACATCTTGTGGGTCACTTGTTTTTGGTGATTCAGTGGTGGTGGTGGTGGTGGTTGATTTACTTTCTACTGGTTCTGATAATTTACTTGCAATCATTGGTACTAAATGATTTTGAGTATTATATTTAAATCCATCAGTGTTTACTGAACGATCGAGATGAATTGCTAATGATGGAATTCTAAGAATTGGTTTCTTTATGTGAACTAATTTACTCTCATAACTACCATCACCTGATTTAACAATGACTCTACCTGCAACGGTTAAATCACGATCAAACCATGTATACCATAATCCACCACCATATGTTTCAACACCAACTTGTTGATATCCAACTGATTCAACTTTTGATACTGGTCTAACTTTAAAATTTGGACTATCAGTATGTGCTGCTGCAATATTAAAACCATTACCTGGTTTCTATTTATTATAAATTAAAAAAAAAAAAAAAAAAAAAAAAAAAAAAAAAAAAAAAAAAAAATTAATATTTATTTTTTTTTAAAATTTTTTTTTTTTTTTTAAAAAATAATTACATACATATTTACCACCAACTGCAAAAGCAGAAATACATGATTGATTACGAGTAAAGAAATATTTTTTATTTGGTTGAATATCCCACATTTGTTTCTCTGATAAATGAATGAAACCTTTACTCTTTAAAATCTCTGAAAAGTATTGAACTGCATGATATGGTGATGGTGATTTATCAATAAATGAAATAAATTCCTTAGCTTGTGGTAAGTATTGTTCCATATTTCTAATATTACTTTTTGTTGAATAATTAAATTGAATTGACTATATTAAAAAAAAAAAAAAAAATAAAAAAATAAAAAAAAAAAAAGTTAAAATAAATTACTTTAATTTGTTTTAATTTGTTTAAAAAAAAAATAAAAAAATAAAAAATAAATAAATACTCTTGATTTTGACACTAATGAAGTTTGGACGGGTAATTTAAAAAAAATTTTGAACATGTGATTTAAAAAAAATTAAAAAATTTTGGACATGTAATTTAAAAAAAATAAAAAAAAAAATTAAAATTGGAAAATTAGAAAAAAAATAAAAAAAAATAAAAAAAATAAAAAAATAAAAATAAAAAAAAAATAAAAAAAAATAAAAAAAAAGTTGATGCTGGGAATTTATTTATAAAACTTGGAATCAATCCTATGGAAAAGAATTAATCAGATATTAAAATAAGCATTAAAATTTTATTTAAATGAACTTAATCTTAATTTTTTTTTAATTTTTCTATTTTAATTTTTTAATTTTTTATTTTCATTTTTAAATTTATTTATTTTTTTTTAAAACAATAATATCTAATTTTGGGTTGCCTTTGTAATTTTATTTATTTTTTTTTTATCACAATATCTAATTTTAATTTGCCTTTTTTAAAATAGGTGATCTTTAAATTAATTTTTTTTTTTAAAAAATAAAGTATAAAATATTTTTTATGAGTTTTTTTATTTTTTTATTTTTTTTTTATTTTTTTATTTTTTTATTTTTTTATTTTTATTTTTATTTTTATTTTTTTTTTCATCATTGTCCTAATTTTGTATTGCAGTACAAACAAATAATAAAAAAATAAAAAAATAATGTATGAATTCTCTCTCTTTTTTTTTTTTTTTTTTTTTCATTTTTTTCAAAGTTTCTAATAAATTAACACTATAATAATAATAATTATAATAATAATAATTATAATAATAATAATAATAATAATAATATAATAATAATAATAATAATAATTATAAAGGGATCCAATTAGTGAAAGACAATCACTAATACCAAACTCTGGTAAGGGTAAAAATAGTGGTGGTATACCATCAGAACCAATATCAGCATCACAATCAACTAGATCATCAATTATTAAATTATCATTAGTCAACATATCAGGTGGTTTAATTTTTGGATATAATACAGGTGTAATCTCACCAGTGTTAACATTGTTACCATTCACCAATTATACAGAGATCAATCGTGGTTTACTAACATGTTCAATTTTAGTTGGTGCAATGATTGGTTCAATCGTTGGTGGTATCATTAGTGAAAGATTAGGTAGAAAATTATCAATGCTAGTCATTTCAATCCTAACTCTCATCGGTACAATTGGTTCATCATTAGTACCACCAATGTGGTGGACTATGGCTTTTAGAGCTATCTTGGGTATTGGTGTTGGTATGTCTGCTATAGTTTGTCCAACTTATGTAGGTGAAATGTCACCAATGGAAAAAAAAGGAACATTAGGTACAATTTTTCAGGTATCTATTAAAATTATATTATTTATTATTATTTTCATAACTATAATTTTATTAACCATATATATATTTTATATAATAGCTTGCAATTACATTTGGTATTTTCATAAGTAATGTATTTGGATTTGCACTTAAAAATGAAAAATATAATTTTAGAATATTGTTTGCAATTGGTGCAGCACCAGGAATATTCCTTTTAATTACATTCTTTTTCATTCAAGAATCAACTAAATGGTTAAATAGAGTACAAGCAAAGAAATCAAATACAACTACTCTTTTAATTAATGTAATTATTTATTTATTATTTCCCCCTCTCCCTCCATCATTCTTTTTTTATATTTTTTTTTTATATAATTATTATTTTTTACTAATTTTTTATTATTTATAATTATTTTTTATAGCAAAAGAAAATTAATAATAAAGTTGGAATTAAAGGTATTTTAACAAAACCAATTGGAAGATTTTCATTATTTATTGGTGTTATTTTAGCAGTTAATAATCAATTGACAGGTATAAATGCATTTATGTTTTTCTCGCCATCAATTTTTGCAGCAGCTGGTATTAAGAATGGTAATGATCCAATGATTGCAACAATTTTATTGATGGCTTGGAATGTTGTTACAACTTTTATTGCAACTTTCTTAATCGATAGATTGGGTAGAAGAAAATTAATGTTGGTTGGTACATTGGTTATGACTTTATCTTGTATAGTATCTGCTATCTTAAATCTTACAATCAGTGGCACAACATTGGGTGTATTATCTGTAGTTTTCTTATTCATGTTTGTTGCAGCTTTTGAAGGTTCTGCAGGTCCATTGGTAAGTCAAAAAAAAAAAAAAAAAAAAAATTTACAAAAAAAAAAAAAAAAAAAAAAAAAAAAAAAAAAAAAAAAAAAACAGTATATTAATATTTTATTTTTGTTATTAGTTTTGGATATTAGTTATAGAAATTTTCCCAGAAGATATTAGAGATGTTGGATCAACAATTTTAAATTCAGTTCAATGGAGTTTTAATATTGCATTATCATTTAGTTTCCTTTCATTAGCAAATCTTATTGGAAATAATACATTTTTCATTTTTGGTGGATTTGGTATAATTTGTTTAGTCATTATGTATATCTATTTACCAGAAACAAAGAATGATGACGACGATGATGAAGATGAACAATAATCGAATCAAAAATAATAATAATAATAATAATAATAATAATAATAATAATAATAATAATAATAATAATAATATTACTTGTATTTTATTTTCTATATAATTTATAGATATATAATATCATAATATCAATCATTCATAATATCAATCACTCATAATATCAAAATCAAATAGAATTAATAATTAAATTAATTACAATTCTAAAAAAAAAAAAAAAAAAAAAAAAAAATTATATTTAATAAAAAAAAAAAAAAAAAAAAAAAAAAAAAATAGTAATAATAAATTACCAAACAATCAGTAGAGTCGATACCAATCCAGATTCACACTTTTTTTTTATTTTTATTTTTTTTTAAAATTAATATGTGACAACCCATTTTTTTTTTTTTTTTTTTTTTCTTAAAAATTTAAGGTTAATTGATTATAACATTTTCTTTTTTTAAGTTTTTTTGTTTTTTTTTTTTTAAATTTTTAATTTTTTTTTTATAATTGTATAAATTCAAAATTAGGAAATAATTATTTTGTTTTAATAAATAAATAATTAAATAAATAAAATAAATAATAAAATATATTAAATATAATAAATAATGGAAGACTTGAAAAAAGAATTAGATAAATTATCAGGACTTGGAAATCAAGTTGAAAATGATGAAATATTTGTTGATAATGTTTCAAATAGTAAAATTTTAACATACAGTTGGGAAGAATTTTATAGTAAATGTAAACAATTTGAAAATGGTGAAGAATTATTATTATTATTATTAACATGGGTTGAAATAATAATTAAATTTCAATCAATAATATCAAAGGACAATAATAATATTAATCAATTAAAATTACATAATTCTTGGTTTGAAAAAAAAAGATTTATTTTAAATAAATTATCAATTTTATCAACATCTGGTAATACATTAATTCAATTTTGTAAAATTTTAAATATTACATCAAATGATTTAAATAATACTAAAAATGAAGATGAAAATCAAGATGAAAATGAAATTTCAATATCACATTTAATAATTGAATTATCAAAAATGAATAATGAAATTAAAATTGATCAAATTAAACAACTTTTTAAATTTGGTCTAAATGTTAATCAAATTTATAAATTTAAAACACCATTGGATTGTGCCGCAGAACAAAAGAATATTGAATTATTTAAAGAATTGATTGAATTGGGTTGTGGTGAATTTTCATCACATTGTATAATAAATAAATTATTTTATAAACAATTATCGTATGAACAAAAAGTTGAATTAAAACCATACATGATGAAATTGTTTAATAGAAATCCAAAACTATCATTCAGAATTTGTTTTGACCAATTATTCCCATCAGAGAAAAATGTGAATGAAATTTCATATAAATTTGAAACTTCAACAATGGGTCAAAGATATATAAGTGATGAAATATTTCAAAAGATTTTTCAATTTGGTATAGATTTTAAAAATCAACCATCAAATTACTCACGTAGACCAGTTGCATCAGTTGAAGATGAAGTATTGGGGTTAAAATTATATGTTGAATTTGAGCCTGTTGCACCATCAATGACAAAGGCCTCAACAAGATTCTCACAACATTTATTGCAAATCGATAATTTACCAGATACAGAATTCTCTATAATCACTTTAAATAATGGTACAACCTATCCTTTATTAATAATGCAAAATGTTTATAATGCTGAAAGTTTATTAAAATTATTACAATCAAAAACACAAAATGATTTACAAAAAATTGAAAATATTGACCCATTAAGTATCTCAAAATTAATTACATCAACAATTTTAATAAATCCAAGTGGTGGTTCATTATCTGATTATTTAATTTCACCAATTTTAAAAAATGATCAACAGCAACAAAAGTATAATATTATACCAATTAATACAGATCAACCATTTGTTGAATCATCAAATGTTAGTATTGGTTTGTTCTTTTTAAATCAAATGAATGATCAAGTTCATCCACATTTAATTAAATTAATTAAATCAATTGATATACATCAATTTTTAACAGAATGGAGATTAACATTAAAACAACTTCATGAATTTTCAGTTGATTTAATTTATAATAAAAATATTGAAAAATTAAATAATGGTATTGATGGTGGCAGTGGTGGTGGTGGTAATGGTGGTGATAATGGTGATTTAACAAAATTAAGATATGCTGGTATTATACCTGGTACTATTTTAACAATGTATTCAAAATTAATTACATTAAAGAATGAATTATTAAAAGAAAGAAAAAAACCAATAACTCATTGGAAATTATTATCAATTTTAGAACCAAAAGTTGCAGCTCGTTATTCCCAATTCATTATTGAACAACAAATTTCAACCAATTCTTCAATTATTCAAAGTTATCAAAATTTTAATCAAAAATCAATTTTTTCAATTTTTACTGAAACTTTTAAATTTAACAATCAACAACAACAACAACCATTGGAAATTGATGTAAATCGTGAAATTGAAAATGAAGAATTAATATTTTTAAAATTTATTAATACAAAACATATAATTAATGAAGATATTTTAAAAATTTCAAAATTAACACCAGCAACAATTCAAAAAATTATAAAAACTTTAGATTTTTCAAATTATGATAATAAAATTATAAATTGTTTATTTAAAAATATTTTACAACAAAATGGTTCAATTAAAGAATTATTTATAAAGAATTGTAAATCGTTAACTTTTGAAACATTAAAATCATTTTCAATATTTCAAGAGTTATATATTGGATCAATTAGAAAATTATCAATTATTGGGTGTTCAAAAATTTATGAAATCTCTGAAAAAGGTGTTTTTAATAGTTTATTTGGTACAACTAAACAATTAACAATGAATTCATTAGTTAAATTAGAAGTTGATAGATGTAGTAGTTTAACCACTTTAAAATTAAATACACCAAATTTATTAACTCTTAGTGCAATTGATTGCTCCCAATTAAGGGTTTTTGATGTTTTTGCACCAAAATTAAAAAAATTAAGAATTCAAGCTAATAAAGTTGGTTTAGAAACTTTTAATGTAATTTCAACATTTTCAAATTTAGAGTATTTAGATATTAGTAGAATTGTATCACCATCAACAAATGATTCAATCATTTCATTAGATTTGGATTTATGGAAGAATATTGAAATTTTAATATCAAAAGATGTTTTATCAATTGATAAAGTTATCATATCAAAATTAGAAAAATTAAAAACTTTAGATTTTACTGGTTGTTCTTCATTAAGAGAATTTGAAATTAAAAATGAAACAATAATTATCAATAATTGTCCAAATTTAAAAACTTTATCTTTAAAAGGTACATTGATTAATAATGATCAAAAATATCATTTATTACAAACAATTTCCTAAAAAATAAATAAAATAAAATAAAATAAAATAAAATAAAATAAAATTTCTTTTTTTTAAAATAAATAAATATAAATTCTTAATTATTATTATTATTTTTTTTTTTTATGAGATTTATTTAAAGACATAATATTTTTAAAAAAATCCCACTTAATATTTTAAGTGGGATTTTTTATTTTTTTAATTTTTTTTTTTTTTTTTATCTGATCAGAATATTTTAATTTTTATTTTTTTTATTATACTTTAAATTTTGTTTAATGGAGAAAGTAAAGATATTAAAAGAATACCTTGAAAATAATAATTATACAATTATTAAAGAGCAAGTTGGACAATTAGTAAAAGATGTTCATGAAGTTGGTAGAATTCTTTATTATTTAGAATTGGATACTATTTTAATAGAAGGTGATAGTAAGCTATTAGAATGGGTGGAAATTATGTGCCCTTTACACTTTTTAATTGAAGATATTTTAAAAAACAATGATGATAGTCTTATTCAAGAAATTCCAAGGTTAACATATCATAGTTCTTGGTTTCCAAATGGTAAATTGATTTTAAATAAACTTGCAAATCTTCCAACACCAGGTATTGTGTTGTCACAATTTTGTAATATTTTCAAAATAACTCTAAGAGAATTAAATTCTGTAAAAGAGAAAGACGAGGAATCAAATACTGAATCAGTTTTACATTTAATTGTAAATTCGAATAATACCAAAACCGATATGAAAATCGATCAAATTAGAGAATTAGTAATGATTGGAACAAATATTAATATCATGGAGTATAATGGTATTGAACAATACACAATTTTAGATTGTGCGGCATCAAAAAAGAATATAGAATTATTTAAAGCGTTAATTGATATGGGTGCAGGTGAAAACGCTGCTCGTTCAAATAATTTCCAATTTTATAAAGAATTATCATATGAAACTAAAATACATATTAAACCATACATGAAGAAATTATTACAAAGAAATTTAATGGTATATAATAAACTTTGTTTTGAACAATTATTCCCAAATATTAATTATAAAATTAAAACTGCATCATATGGTATTAGATCAATTACCCATAATCAATTCAAATTATTATTTTCTGACAATAATAATTTTCCATTTGGTAGTACAACAACAACAACAACAACTTCTACGAATACAAATAATAAATTAAAATTAATTGAAGATGAAAAATTAGGTTTAGCTATGATAGTTGAATTTGAACCAAAATTTCCAACAATTGATAAACTAAAAAATAGATTAATTCAAGGAATTTTAGGACTTGATATTTTCTTGGAATCAGAGTTTTCATTAATTAAATTTAATAAAACAACTATTTACCCAATTTTAATTAAAGAGCATCAAGGTAGTACCAAAAATAATTTAATTTTACATGATTTAATTTTATCCAATGATACAGATAAATTGAATAATTTAGATTCTTCAAGTATTTCAAAATTAATTGTTTCCTCAATTGTAGTTAATCCAAGTGGCGGAACATTATCTGATTTTATAGTTTCACTAATTGGTGATGAAAATAATAAACATGCTCAAAAATATAAATTAATTCCAATTAATACAGGTTCAGCATTTTCAGCAGCTGATAAGGTTGGTACATTTTTATACTTTTTAAAAGAAATGAATGATACAGTTCATTCTGATGTTATAGATAAAATTGAAAAATTAGATGTACATGAGTTCTTATCAAAATGGTTTGGCGCAATTCCCACTTATAATTTATTATCACAAAATTTAGTTTCAAATAAGAAAATATATAATATTGAGCAAGGACAAAATGAATACTATGTTGGTGCTCAATTTCAACCAGATGAAATAAGATCTTTATATTCAAAATTATTTAAATTAAAGAGTTCATTATTAAAGAAAAGAAAAAAACCAATCACTCATTGGAAATTATTAGAAATACTTGAACCTATAACCTATTACATATATAAAAAACATATTGAAAAAACATCAAATCAATCACTTATCAAAAGGTGTGAAGAATTCTACCAAAAACAAAATGTTCTACCACAACTAAGGAATTATAACCCAAATTTACAAGTTGATTATCAGATGGAAATAGATAAAATCAAAAATGAAGAAAATTTAATTAAGAATTTAAAATCAAAATTTCCACAAAATTTAGAAAATAAGTTTTTATTTAATCAATTAACTTATATAAATGCTGAAAAGTTATTTAAATCTTTAGATTTTTCAAAATTATCAAAAGATCAATTCCCAAATTATATAAAGAATTTATTTGAAAATCAAGATGAAATTAGAAAATTCCAAATTTTAAATTGTAAATTTTTTACAACAGATAATTTATTAAATTCAAAATTTTTAAATAGTATTACAAAGTTATCAATAGTAAATTGTTCATCTTTCAAAGGATTACATGGAAAATCTACATATTTATTTGCCAAACTATCAACTTCTTCGGAATTTTTGAAATTGAAATCATTGGTTGAATTGAAAATTATAGGTTGTAAAGAATTTATAACTTTAAAAATTGATACACCAAATTTAAAATATCTATCAACTCGCAATTGTCCAAATTTATCTGATTTTGATGTTAAATCACCAAAATTAAAGAAATTAGAAATTCAAGGTAATATGGTGGGTAAAATTATGTTTGATGTAATTTCAAATTTTAAAAAATTAAAATATTTAGATATTAGTAGAATTATACCACCAAAATCAAATATAGCAGATAATAAACCTTTAAAAAAAAATTAGATTTAAGAAATTGGGAATTCCTTGAAATTTTAATAGCAAATAATGTAACGGCAATTGAAAAAATTAAAATTTCAAATAATAAAAAGTTAAAAGTTTTAGATTTAGATGGTTGTTCTTCATTATCAAAAATTTCAAGTGATTGTTGTTGTAATGTTTTAGAAACATTAAAAACGAATAATACAATTATTAAAAATGATAATACTCAACTATTAACAGAATTAAATAATAGTAAAACGATATTTATCTATGGTGATTGTAATACTAAAAATCAATTAAAATCAATAATTATTAAAAAAACACAACAATATTTAATTATAAATGAAAAACTTTATAAATTAAAATTTGAATGTGAAAATTATGATAATCAAACTATTCCAAAATCAAATGATTCAATCTTATTTTTAATTGATGAAAGCATTCCAATAATTGATGCCAAAAATCAAATTTTTAAACTAACAAAAGAAATCAATCAATCATCAATTGTTAATGTAATCTATTTTGGTAATGATCAATCATATATAATGGTATTAGATAGTGAGGAAGTAAAAGGTGAACCTAAAATAAATATTACTAAATTCAGTGAAAAATATGGTAAATACAAAATTCAATGCTTAAAAGAAATTATCGAGTGTTTCCTAAATAAAAAACAATTTCAACAACAATGTATAAATATTGAACAAACTTTAACTGGAAAAATAGATAAAGAATTAAATGAAATTTATTCATCATTTGAATTAAATGAATTAAAAGTTGTTGAAATACTTAATAAATTAGAAGGTTGGGATTACAATGAACTTTTTAAATTTTTAAATATTAAAATTAATAATATTAATATTAAAATTAATAGTAATAATAATAACAATTTAATTATAAACTTAAAGAAATTTTATTTCATTTGTAAAATTCAAGATGGTGATAAAGTTGATTTTTCAAAAATATTAAAAGAATTAGATAGACAATTCCCTCAAATAAATAATGAAGTACTAAAGTGTAGTGAAAATGAAGGATTAATTAATTTTCAATTCACATCTACAATATTATTAACTAGAATAATTGAATCAGGTTGTTTATCATCATTTTATTGGTTTGTTAAAAGAAATCCTTTACTTTTGGATGACATTTCTTTAGATGTTGATAAAGAATTTCAGCGTGATGGAAGTCCAATCTGTTTCTTGGTTAGATATAATTGTATGGAAATAATTAGATGGTTAAAACGAAATGGTTATTTAAATGAATTAATGTTAAAAGCAGCAATATTGAAATCATGTAGTCTTGGTAAAATGAAAATAACTCAACTTTTATTAGATTTAGGTGCAGACTATACCTTTATATATAGTGATGAAGATAATTTACCATTATCACCAATTTTCTTTGCTTTAAATAGTAATAATAAAGCATTGGTAATATTACTAGTTGAAAAGTCAAAAGAAAATGGTGATCCATTATTTAAATTAAAAAATTCAAGAGGGGAATTAATCACTCTAACCTCAAAAAATCCTGAAATTAATCAATACATTTCTTTACAACAAAATAATTTTAATAGAAATAAAAATATTTAAAAATTTAAAAAACTAAAATAATAATAAAGAGTTTTTTTTTTTTTTTTTTTATAAAATCAATGATAAAATTTATAAAAAAATAAACATTTTATAAAAAAAAAAAAAAATATCTTTTGTAATTATTTAAATAATTCAAAAAAATGTTTTTTTTTTTTTTTTTTTTATAAAATAATGATATAGTGCGTTTTGAGCAAATTAATCATAAAAAAAAAAATTAAAAAAACTCACTCAAGTCAAACAAAAAAAAAAAAAAAAAAAAAAAAAAATAAAAAAAGGGTTTAAACTCGCTATAAAATATTAAAAAACTTTCTAAGTTAATTATTATGAATATTTTTTTTTTTATTTTAAAAATTTAAAACTATACAATAAAAATATTTTATACTAAAATTTTTTTGGAAATAAAATAAATTGAATTTTATTTATTTATTTATTTTTATTATTATTATTATTATTATTAATATTATTATTATTATTATTTTTAAAATAAAAAAAAAATTAAAAAAGTTATCTTTGTTTTGATAAAAGATTTTATTTTTATTTTATTTTATTTTTCTTTTTTTAATTTAAAAAAAAGTGGGGGAAAATATCTCCAACTATTTTTCTTTTTTTAATTTAAAAAAAAGTGGGGGAAATGTTTCACAGTTAAAAAAAAAAAATTCACTCATTATTTTAACCAACTATAAATAAAATGAAATACAATTGGCCATAGTTTTTATAATAATAAACCATCACATCTACATTTTTGGTTAAAATGATCATTTTTTATTTTAAATAAAAAAACCACTTGCAGTTTATAATAATAAAAACAATTAAAAAAACATAATTAATAAAACCAAAATAATAATATAATTAATTATATTTATAATTGTAATAGAAATAGAAATAGAAATAGAAATAGAAATATTAATAGCAATAGCTATATAGTAGTAATGGTAATAGTAATAGCAATAGAAATATAGTAGTAATAATTGTAATAATTGTAATAATTGTAATAATAGTAATAACAGTAATAGCAATAGAAATATAGTGGTAATAGTAATAATAGTAATAGCAATATAGTAGTAATAATAGTAACAATAGTGATAGCAATAGCAATATAGTAGTAATAATAGTAATAATAATCTAATGAAACCTAAAAGAAGTTTAACTCACTTAATTGAGCATACTGAGAGAATATACAATGCATTAGAATATGGGGTTAGAATCGGTAATATAAGTAGAGCTGCTCGTGAAAATGGTTTGACCAGAAATCAACTCAATTATTACCGTAGAGATATCAAAGATAATAGAATTAGACAATCCCATGGCGGCTCCAGATCTCCAAGTACATTTACTACAGAACAGTATGAACTCTTGGTGGCAACTGTGGTAGCAATGGTTAATGTCCGACCTAATCTCACAATGAGGGAGATCGCCCAAGAAATTAACTCAGATCAAAATAGTATTTTTTATAAAAAGGTCAACAAATCGAGGATATGTTCAATATTCAAAGAATTAAAATGGAATTACCACTCTCCAACCTATAAACAAGTAAGTAAAAAAGTTTTAATATATTAAATTACCAACTATTTGTTAATTTTTTTTTTTTTTTTTTAGGAAAATAAATACAAAATTGAAAATTTATTAAAATTATTTTATTTTAATACAATAATTTACAATACTGATTGGAAAAACATTTATTTTTTAGATGAATGCTCATTTTCTTCTAGAGGTATTATATTTTATTATTTTAGATTGAATATAAATATTTATACTAATTTTTTTTTTTTTTTTTTTTAAAAAATATTTTTAATTAAATAATTGTCTTTCTTTCCATCCATTCTGAATTCCACTATTAACATTATAAGGTAATTATATTTATTAATTTTTTTTTTTTTTTTTTTTTTTTTTTTTTTTTTTTTTTTTTTATTACAAAATAAATAATTAAAACTAATAAGGTTTTTTATTAGGATTAAGGAGATCTAAAGCTGTTGGACCGATTGGAGAGCCGGTTTATGTTACCAATAGCACCAGCATTTCTGAGACCTACAATGGGTTTTTCACCATCAGTTTGGATGATTGTTTGTATAAAATCCGTGATAAAACCAATAATACTGAAGACTTCTTTCAATATGTTAGAGAACTTTTGGAAAGTGGATTTTGCAAGCCTGGTTCATTATTGGTAATGGACAATGCTCCAATTCACGGTGGTATCGAAGCTTTAAATGCACTATTTGAATTGTTTAATCAATATTCGGTTCAATTGATATTTCTTCCTTCCTATTCTCCAGAGTTGAATCCCATTGAGCGTTTCTTTGGCCATATCAAGAACCATTTCTACCGAGAACGTAATTCCCATGGGTCCTTCCTTGATGAGATTATTGACACCATCGATAATTCTCTAATTAAAAACAAAGAACTGTTCATTGGATTTTATCGCCAAAGCCTAAACTTCTGGTCTGAAAAAAAAAGAAATCAATACCAAAGAAAAAGGTGAAAAAAGAAAAATAATAAAAAAAAAAAAATAATAAAAAAAAAAAAACAAATAAAAAAAAAAAAAAAAAAAAAAAAAAAGTGTTTGATTTGAAAAATTTAAAAAAAAAAATTAAAAAATGTTTGATTTGGATAATCCGCACAATAAAATTATAAAAAAAAAATAAAAAAAATAAAAAAAAAACATTGTTTTGAATTATTGGGATAATAACAAAAGATATTTTTTTTTTTTACCCAGATATTTATTGGATTATTGAGATAATAGCAAAAGATATTTTTTTTTTTTTTTTTTTTTATTTATAAAAGTTGAAGGTTTTTTTTTTTTTTTTCATTCCCATTATTTTTTTTTTACACTTAAGATTATAAAATAAATTTACACACAAATAATAATAATTATGTAGATGAAAATCTATTTTGGAAAGTTTATAAAAATTTGTTTATTAGAGATTTAATATTTGATAAAATCATTTCAACAACAGTCATTTATAAATATGATGATGATAGTCTTAGTGGTGGTAAATTTATTGTACCTACTGATAGAGCACAATATTTTAAAATATAATTTCTTTATCATGGATGATTAAAAGAAATTTATGGTCATTATTAAAGTATAAATTAATTCATAATGAAGAATTAATTATAAAGAAAAAAGCAGTAGAATTACTATTACAAGAATGTAAACATGATAAAGATTTATTAAAATTATTCTATCAAAACAAGTATTATCAAATGAATCAAATTGATTTAATTTTAAATTCAATTAAACATTCAAATTTAATGGCATTAAAATTATTCATTGAAAAATATAATTACCAACAGATAATAATTCAATGGATATGGCACTAGAAATTACAAGTAGACAATATTATAGAAATGAAGAAGAACAAAAACAATCATTTGAAATTTTCCAATATTTTTGGGAAAAGAAAAAAGATACTGTTCAATGCACTCAATCAGAGTTATTCAATCCAAATAGAAATTATAATACATATATGTTACAATTAATTTTAAATAATCCAAGTTTATATGGTGAATCTTCACAATCAAATAATAATAATAATAATAATAATAATAATAATAATAATAATAATAATAATAATAACAAAATTGGTTTAATGACATCAAGACAATTTTTTAATCTTGCAATTATGTCAGTAATACCTGAAAAAATTAAAATTGAATTACTTAATAGAGGATTTGTTAAAAATGAAAAAAGTATATATCGTGATGGTGATTATATTGCTAAAACAATTCAAAAGCAATCACCATATCTTCCACAATCAGTTTATAGTTATTTAGAAAAGAGTTATCATTTGAATGAATTATATGAAAATCATACCATTTCAGTTTTTTATTTTTTTAAAATATTAATTGAATATCCTGAAAAAGAAGATTCTCTTTCAATTTTAAAAAATTTCGTTAATGTAGCACACAAATTTACAGATTTAGAAATTAAATCATATAAAACATTATCAATTAATCCAAAAAGTTATAAACCAAGTCAAAAAGTAGAAATTTTACAAGCTATTTCAAGTTTTCATTTTACATTGAAAATTAAGATAATAGAATCACTATTTCCGATTGATTCATTAACATTAAAATCTACACGATTCATTTTTGATAAATTAAAATATTCAATTGATAATGTTGGAACAATAGAACATGTTCCAAATGCAGAATTAATTCCACAAAGTTTTTATCATTTGAATATTATAAAAACAGCAGATGTAGATTTACTTGACCAATTTTTAAATGAATTTCATTCAGATGCTGAAAGAAATTTAATATTTAGAATATATGATGAAAATCCATTAAATAAAGATTATTTCAAAGATTGTTCAATTCAAGATAGTGAAAAGATATCAAAACTCATCGATAGACTATCAAGTGTTAAAGAATTCAATTCAAATTCAAATTCATTTTTAAAATTGTTTAAAATCAAAACTTTTACCAATTTCGAGTGAATTATATATTTCAAGTTTATTAAAATTTAAAGAAACATCACGTAAACAAACATATATACACGCTAAAGTTTTAGACCAAGCATTATGTGATTTCTTTTCAGAAAAGAATAATTTAACATCAAATTTAACATCATTCATTAAATTCATTAATTTTAGAACTCTTGCAATTACATATCTCATTGAAAAAGTTTTAAATTCCAATGATTTAGAACTTACAGAATTATTATTAAATACAATATGTAATAATAATAACAATAATAATAATAATGGTGCAGGTATTATAATGGCTCCAGTTTCTTTTAAAACATCCAATCCTGACATAATTAAATTAATCATTTCAAAAAGTAATTGTCATAAATTATTTGATTTTGAAGGTTTAATTGATACAGTTATTAGCGCCAGCAATGTTTGTAATATTAGTAATCCAAATACTGATTCTCAAACCATTGAATTAATTGAAATTGTTATTGATTTTTTACATTCAAATAAAATTTATCAAAGAAATTCAAAAGAAGGATTTGGATTTGGATTTGGATTTGGATTTGGATTTGGAACAACGAATCAACAAGCTGAAAAAACAATAATTTCCAACGATGCAACAAAGATTGCACTTTTAAAGAAGAAATCCATTGAAATTTTACAACTTTTATTTAAATATAAAAACCTGTTTCATTGGGATTCACAATTATTTCCAAAACTTCCAAAATTACCAACTATTCAATTGGATGATGAAATACTTCCAAAATCAGATAAACCAATAATGTCAATTTATGAACACCAAGATTTAGAAGACCAAGATATATATCAATGTAGAAGAAGAAAGCCAAAAAATAAACATGGTGGTGGAAGTGGTAGAAGAAGAATTGATACCTATGATGACACTGATTATGATGGCACCAATAACAACATTCCCTATATTGGTAGTATTGGTGGTAGTGTTTTTGCAAGTACTGAAGATTCAGTCAATGGTGGTCTTAGTAGTAGTAATAACAATAATAATGAATTAGGTAGTAATCAAAGTCAATTTATTCTTGGTGGTAATTTTACAGGTTTTAGTGTAAATTATCAGAGTAAAGATAAAAATAAGATTAGAAATCTATACAATACCAATTTCCTTGATAAATTTAAAACTCATCAAGCTCAATCAATATTTGATTCAATGGATCAATTCAATAGAAATAATATGTTTTCATTTATACACTCGAGTAGTAGTGTTTTTCAAGATTCAATATATCATTCAATAAAGAATAGAAGAATAGATGTAATTGAAAAATTAATAACTATTCAGATGTTTACAGATGATCATGCAAAATTAATTTATTCAGATTTTTTAAAAAGAATTATTAGAAAAGATGATGGTGTTGATTTAATAGCTTTTAAATACCTTTTTTCACATAGATTCCTCAAGATATTCAGTACAGAGTTTTTACAAACAATGTCACAAGAATTATTAATTTGTGCTGTTTCAGAATGTTGTTTTCATCTTTGTCATTGGTTATTGTCAACAGATAATCCATGCAATGTATATGTTGAATTCTTGCCATTTAAAACAACCTATATTTTGAATGTCGAGAAAAAATTATCACATTGCGAATCACCAGTTTTCAAAGAATATATGATGAAAAAATTAAAACCTTTTATTAAATACTAAATAACAAAATAAAAAATAAATCATAAAATAAAAATAAATCATAAATAAAAAAATTAAATAAATTAAAAATACACTCAATAATATCCTCATATATTCCTTTTTTTTTTTTTTTTTTTTGTTTTAAATAAATATCTATAGCAAAAAAATACGCTTTATTATTTTAGTTTTTTAAATTTTTATATATCAACTGTTTTTTAAAAAAATTAATTAAAATAAAAAAAATAAAAAAAAATAAAAAAAAAGAAAAAATAGTGGGGTTTGGGAATTTATAATTTATAAATAGTTTTTTTTTTTTTTTTCCCAATTAATTAATTAAACTTTGCATTTGAAAAATCCATATCTGGGTGTTCATTTTTAAAAGTTTCAAATATTCTTTGTTTTTCTTCTTCATCAGTTGTTGGTAAACCTTGTGCTTTTCTATTTTGATTATATAACATTTTTTCTACCATTGCTCTAGTTTCACCATCGAAATCTGATAAAGATGAATTTTGTGGTTTAATTTGTGTAACATCAATCTCTGATTCGCCTTGAATAATACAACTCCACCATTCTTGTCCTTTTAATTTAAATAATTCAATTTCTAAATTTTTACCACTTTCTAAATAAAAAAATAAAAATAAAAATAAAAATAAAAATAAAATAAAAATAAATGTAAGAGAGTGTTTGAAAGAGTTGTTTATTGAAAATAAAAAAAAAATAAATAAAATAAAATAAAAAAATAAAATAAAATAAAAATAAAAATAAAAATAAAATACATACCTAAAGTCCAATTACAATCTGATTTTTTAACATTTTTATATAATTTACCATCAATAATTGTATCATTTGTTATTAGATTCTTTACTGTGAGATGGTCATTGTCAATTTTAATAAATAAATCTTTTGATTTGACTGGATTTTCCAATTTGATTGACAATGTACAATCGTTTAATGTTTGAGACCAAGTATATCTATCACATTTATTTACTTGAGATTCTTTACTCATTTTTTTTATATTTTTCGTGTAATGTGAGAGTGTTTGCTTTTCTGAAAAAAAAAAAAAAAAAAAAAAAAAAAAAAAAAAAAAATATTTTTAATTTTAATTTTATTTTTTTTTTTTTTTTTTTTTTATTTAATTAAGTTTGACAAAATGTGTACAAAAATCGTTGTTAAATAAAATTTTTTTTTTTTTTTTTTTATTTTTATTTTATTTTATTTTACACACACTCACATAAATATACATATTTAAATAATAATAATAAATAAAAAAAAATAAAAAAATGAAAAAACAAATATTTTTTATTATTTTACTTTTTACATTTTTATTTTTTATTAATAATATAGAATCAAAGAATAATAGTGTACTTGGAAATTGTGAAAAGAATCAAACTGCAAAATATAAAAAGATATCATCCAAATATGGTAATGAAGAAATTAAAGAGATTACAACCAATCAATTAAGCAAAGATCAACTTGAAAAACATGAAATGTTTATGAAGATTGCATTGGAAATAGCAATTAAAAGTAAAGTTAAATTCGTTTCCATCATTGTATCACCAGATGATCGTGTACTTTGTTCAGGTATCTTCTCAAAAGAGAATGCCATTCTTCATAGTGAATTGGTTGCCATTACAAATTGCAGTTCGTCCCATAAAATGGTAACTTTTGAAAATCATACAATCTATAGTACTGCCGAACCAGATTCATTGTCTTCTTCTGCCATCGTATGGGCACGTTTCAAACAAGTTGTCTATGGCTCTTCAATTAAACATCTCTATTGTAATGCTTGCTTCTCAAGTTTACCAATTGATTCAACTTATATTTTCTCAAGAGGTTATGGTATTGGAGTTGAAAATATCCAATTGGTTGCTGGTGTTTTACAAGATCAAACCGATGCAAACTTTGGTTCCTATTGTAATTCGTCAATATCTTCAGTTTATAAAACAAATCCACAATGTAAATGTAAAAATCCAAAATTATCAAAAGAAAATACCAACAACAACGATGATGGTGATGATGATAACAAAAACCATCATCGTCGTCATAGTCAAAATAATGAAATTGATGTTGATACTAAAAATGAAAGAAATCAACACCACCATGACAAAGATGATAGTATTGATAACTTTTTCGATGAAATAAAATCTGATGATGATTTTGATAAAAGAATTGAATCAGGTAAACAAGCTGAAAAGTCAAAGAATAAAGAAAAAAAGAAACATCATTCTCACCATCACTCTCACACTAGTAAAGATGGTCGTAGTAGAACAAGTACAAGTACAAGTATTTCAGGTAATGGTCATGCAACTGCTTCTGCCTCTGCTTCTTCTTCTTCTTCTTCTACTTCTTTCTCTCATTCTTCCTCTTCAAATGATCATCACCATAAAAAGGATAAATCAAATAAAAACAAAGACAACAAAGAAAAAGGTGATAAAAAAGATAAAAAAGATAAAAAAGAAAAGAAAGATAAGAAAAAAGATAAAAAAGATAAATCAACCTCTGTAGAAGAAGAAATCAATACCTTAAAAGTCGAAAAGAATTCAATTTAAAATTTTATTAAAATAAATTTAAAAGTATTTTTTATTAAAAAAAAAAAAAAAAATATATATATATATTTATTTTTTTTATTTGGTTATTTATTTATTTATTTATTTTAATAAAACAATATATTTAAAAAAATTTAAAATTTTTATTTTTAATGTTATATAATATATTATTTTATTTATTTAACAATTTATATAATTATTTTTTTTTTATTTTTTTTTTAAATATTTAATATTTTAATTGAATCAGGTATTATACCAGGTTGAATTTGATTATTAACACCTTTAAATAGATACATTTCTTTTACAGTTGAAGGGACACTACCTTTGGTAATAGGTGGTTTAAAGCTATATATTATTAAACGTGAAACATTTGATGGAATAGTCTTTGGATGAATTATATGAGAGAAACCATTTCCTAATTGTAATTCTTTGACAGTGTTTGGAATTGAATAAGGACTTAGAGGATATTTAATATTATAAAAGAATAAAGATTCAACAGAGGAGGGTATGATATCAGAGGTTATAGGTTGATCGAAACCATTACCGAAATGAATTTCTTTAATACCAAATGGGATAGAACCTTGATTTAGTTGTTGTTTTACGTCGCCAATATACAAAAGTTTAAGAGAATGAGGTATGATACTTGGAGTGATTGGATGATTGAAACCACTTCTTAAATAAAGTTCACGCAAAGTACTAGGAATACAACCAGAGAGTAATGGTTGTTTAATTTCATAGAGGTATAGTTTCTCAATTGAGTCTGGTATTATATTTGGTAGAATAAATTGATTGAAACCATTATTTAAATGTAATTCTGTCACACCATTGGCAATACTTCCAGGTTGTAATGGTTGTTTAATATCGTACAATACAACTTTGCTAACGGTACTTGGTATAACATTTGGCGCAATAGTATGAGAGAATCCACTACAAAAATGAACTTCTTTGACTGTCGATGGTATACTATTAGTCTTTAATGGTTGTGCAATATCATAGAAAAATAATTTTTGAATTCCTTTTGGTAAAACATGACTTTCAAATTGATGATTAAATCCATTTAAAAAGTGAATCTCTTTAATTGTTTCCGGTATTCTTAATTCATTAAACTTTATTTTATTTGATAAACCTAATGATGAAATATCACTTGGAATTGGTTCACCATGTGTAACATAATAATTAAAATTACCACCTAATAAAAAAAAAAAAAATTATTAGTATTATTTTATTTTTTATTTTTTATTTTTTTAAATGAAAACTTACATTTTGCTAATTTATTAATTAATAAATATTGATTATCTTTATCTTTAAATTCTTTTGATTCAATATTATAAAAATTACCAATTGATTCAGTGAAAACATCTTCTAAATCTTGATCAAAATGAATTGTATTATCAGAGAAAGGTTGAAAACGATTTGATTTTTTCTTTTCAACTAATTGATTACAAATTTCAGTATCTTTTATTATTGAAAGTAATTGTTTTTCTTTTTGTTGATCGTACATATCGAATATATCATAATTTTCTAAACAATGGTTATGTCTACTTATTACAGCATCTATAAGGTCGGAATCTTGTTGTAGTTGATTTTTAATTTTTGTATATAACTCTTCGTTGTCCGCATGGTTGGACTCCAGTATCATTGAAACGTTTGATTCTAAATCCAAAAGGACTTGATGTAATTGTTTAAACTTTTGATGAATTTTAATTAGATTCTCTTGATGGCGTGATTCAACTAAACCAAAGCAATGATCGACTGCATTCGATACCACTTTATCACTCTCTCTGTATGCCATTATATTTGGGAGTTGATTGGCTTTAAAACTTTCTACTATATATTGACCATTCATTTTATTGATCTCTGATATCTTGTGGCCGGCGTGGTTTTCATCTATACAAATTGGGCATACTCCACTAAGACAATCTTCACAAACTGATGTTAAGTCTAATTGATTATGTTTTAAACATTTTATATCTACATTTAAATTAAATTCATCTTGATGTTGAAAATATTTATTATTACTACTACTAGCATTATTCGTTATATTTGTATTTTTATTATTACTATTATTATTAATATTAATATTAATATTATTATTATTATTTTCTATATGATTGGTTTTTTGTGGTGATTGATTAAGTCTTCCTAATTTCGATTGAAATAAGGCGACTTTATTATTACTTTGATAATAATTCTGAAAAGAAGCTTTATCTTGTAAATAATTTAAATCTTGATTATTATTTGAAATCATTTTATTTATTTTATTTTATTTTATTTATTTATTTTATTATTTATTTCAATTTATGTTATTTTATTTAATTTTATTTTATTTTATTTTATTTTATTTTATTTTATTTTATTTTATTTTATTTTATTTTATTTTATTTTATTTTATTTTATTTTATTTTATTTTATTTTATTTATTTATTTATTTTATTAATCTTTTTTTTTTTTTTATGTTTTATTATTTTTTTTTTTTTTTATGTATCTTTGTTTTATATAATGAGAGAAATTAAATATTTGTTTTATATTTTTTTTTAACAATAAACAAAAAAATTTGAGTTGATAAATATTTAATGGGCTAAAAAAAGAAAAGAAAAAAGTATAAAAAAAAAAAAAAAAATTTATCATTGCGTACTTTTTTTTTATTATTATTAAAAATAATAATAAAAAAAAAAGAAAAAAAAAATGGCTATTTCTTGTGAATTCAAGATATCACTGACTTAGTTCGCTGAGATTTTTTTTTTTTTTTTTTCATTCAATTTAAATTTATTTTTTTTTATTTTATTTTTCTTTTTTTTTTTTTTTTTTTTGTGCTGATCAAAAATATTTTCGGTCAAAGGATATTTTCTTAAAAAAAAAAAATAATCAAAAACAAAAAAAATCATTTTTTTTATTTATTTAATTTTTTTTTTTTTTTTTTTTTTTTTTTTTTCATCCATTTTTTTTCCCTTTCAGCCAATCAAAACCTTTTTTTTTTAAAATTGTCCAATGGCAAGTCCCATTCTTTTTTTTTTTTTCTTTTTTTTTTTTTTTTTTTTTTTAAAATCACACTTTCCAAACTTTTTTTTTTTGACCAAGCCACAAACAAAAAAAAAAAAAAAAAAAATTGTTTGGATGTATCAATATTATTTTAATTTATTTATTTATTTTTTTTTTTTTACATTTTTATTATCTATTTATTTTTTAATTTTTTTTTTTTAATTTATTTAATATAAATTTTAATAAAGCATAGCTAGCTGGTCACCATATATATATATGTCGACAGTTGGGTTTTTTTTTTTTAATTTTTTAAAAAAAAAAATCTTTAAGGATTAAGAAAAGCCATCCTTTTTTTTTTAATTTTTTTAATTTTTTTTTTTTTTTTTTTTCCTTTGATTTGCAGTTTTCGAACCAATTAAATTTTATCTGAAAAGCTTGGGTCCCTCTTTAAAAATAAAAAAAAAAAAAAAATTTCATCATCAAAGATATTAATTAACCAATTTTCTCAATTCTCTTTATAATCATTTATTTATTTTAATTTTCTTTTTTTTTTTTTAAAAAAAAAAAAAATAAAAAAAAAAAAAAAAAAAAAAATTCCAAGAAAAAAAAAAAAATAAAAATAAAAATAAAAATAAAACAATTAAAAAAAATTTATAATCGCTTGTTTATGCAAGATTTTGTTTTTTTAGAATATTATTGGTTTTATTATGATTTTTTTTTTTTTTTTATTATTCAAGATGTTGATTATTTTTTTTTTTTTGATTATTTAAGAATTTCCTGAAATTGAACCATCCCCAAGAATTTCCTCTTCCTTTTTCTTGAAAAATAATATTACCTATACCAAAATAGTTAATTTTGAAGAACTTAACATTTTAGTATTGTTTTAAATTCAAATAAAATTTATTTTCCTCTTTTTAATAGGAATTGAGGGATATAAAACCCACCTTTTTTTTTTTCCTTTTTTCTTGAAAGTCGGTTATTTCTAGATGTTAAAAAAAAAAAAGAAGAATTAAAAATAAAAAAAAGAATTTAAAAAAAAAAAGAATTAAAAAAAAAAAAAAAGAATTAAAAAAAAAAAAAAAAAAAAGATAGGTTGATTATTCAATATTTAGATTTTATTATTAACATTATTATTACAGTGTAATTTTTTTATTTTTTTTTATTTATCTATTTTATTATTATAATTTATAATTTTGCTTTTTTATTTACAATAAATTTTGTATGAGAACCTTTTGCAATAACTATACCACTATCTTCAGAATCTAAATAAATGGTTGTTTCAGTGAAAGCTAAATTTCTACCTGACTTATAAACTGATGATACAATGAAAATTTTTCTGTCGACTGGTGCAGGATTAGAATAAACCATTGAAATCTCCACAGAAACACTTGGCACAATAGCGTCTAAGTTTGTTGTTAATATTGCTATACTTGAGATTACATCTGTTAATGTTGCTATTGCTCCACCATGTAAATTCGATAAAACATTACAATACTATTTTTTTTCATTTTAAAAATAAAAAAAAAAAAAAAAAAAATTGACTTGTTAATCAAATTTTATTTTTGTTTTTAAAAAAAAAAAAAAAAAATAAAATAAAATAAAATAAAAAATAATAATAATATTAAAAATAAAAATTATAATTACTTTTTCATCTACAGTCATTGACATTACAACTTTACCCTTTTCAAGTTTTTCACAGGTACAAAGCTCTAAAAATTGTTTATCAAAACCTTCAAATTTAGTCCATTTATTTAATAAATCTGCTAATTGATTTTTCAATTTTTCATCATTTGATTTTATAATCATATTTGCCATTTTCTGATAATGTATATATATAAATATTGTTGGTGGTTGTTGTTATTACCAACCTAAATTTCTTTATAAATTACATTTTTTTATTTTCGCTGTGGTCATATTATAAAAAAAATATAAAAAAAAATAAAATAAAATGAAAAAAAAAAAAATTAAAAAAAATTAAAATTCTTTTTTTGGAGGATTATTGTGATGAATTTTTTTTTTTTTTTTTTTTTTTTTTCGTTTCGTTTTATGATGGAAACAATTTTTTTGATTTTTTTTGATTTTTTTTTTTTGGTGAAAGTCAAGACAACTGTTTTTTTTTTTTTTTTTTTGATTTATTTTTAATTATATAAACATATATTTTTTTTATTTTTTTTTATTTTTTATTTTTAATTTTATTATTATTATTTTTTTTTTTTTTTTATCTTACAAAACTACCTTGTAAATAAGATAGTAATAAAAATACTAAAATAGGTTTGATAAGAATAGAGAAAATTTTTGATTAGTAATTTATTTTACTTTATTTTTTTATTTTTTTTTTTTTTTTTTTTTTTTTTTTTTTTTTGGATTTAATTTAATTTTACCTTTATCCAATAAAATAACAGCCTCATAAATAGAATTTTGATAAACTTCTTTATTTTTATTTTTTTTACAAATACAAACTAAACTTGCAGGTCCTACTCTTGAAATTATAACATTATTATCATTTGTATCTAATATAATTTCTTTTGGTCCATCACCTTTTGATAACACTTTTTGTTGTTGTTGTTATTATTATTATTATTATTATTATTATTATTATTATTATTATTATTATTATTATTATTATTATTATTATTATTATTATTATTATTATTATTATTATTATTATTATTATTATTATTATTATTATTATTATTAATATTATTATGTTAGTAACAATATACCTAGTATATATTTATAATTAAAAACAATAAATCATAACACATACATAAATCATTAGAAAAAGATAACATAGCTTGAAGATTTGCAGTCATACCCAATTGATCTTCAGTACCACCTGAAGAGATTGATTTACCATCGTTATAGACCACAATTGAATTTTGAATACCTCTATTTAAACGAAGTTGTAATACTACAGTTTTAGGTGATTGTGAAATTGCATCATAGATTTTATTTGAAAATGAATTGAATTTCGATGAATTATGTACTGCTGTATGAACGAAATCTGTATCACTAAATAACTCTATAAATCCTCTTAATAAACTATTTGCAATGAGTTTTCCAAATTCTGAACCATCTGCAACATCATGAAATAAACAACATCTTAATAATGTCTTTTCATCATAAACAATTGTAATTGCAGCTATTAAAAATAAAATAAAATAAAATAATATAAAATAAATATTAATATATTTTCATAATGTGATATATTATTATTATGGTATGAATACCTACATTCACCAAATTCGATATATGAAACAAACATTCCAGTACTTTGTTTTGAAAATTCTTGAACAGTTGTTAAAAGTGAAGAAAACATGTTTCCTTTTCCTACCATTTGTGTACTTGATACCCATATCTTTTCAAAAAGTAAAGTACCTTTACCAGTTATAATAATTACACTTCTTAACATTCTATCTCTTTTTTTTTTTTTTATTGTTTTTTTTATTTTATATTATTTTTTTATATTCTTTTTATACAGTTTTTTTTTGAACCTGTTTATATATATATTATTCGCTTTCCCTGTTTTTGTTTTATTTATTTGTTCGTTCACTATTTATTTAATATTACAATTTTTATATATATACACAAGAACCAAAATCAATAAAAAAAAAAAAAAAAAAAACCAAAAAAAAAAAAAAAAAAAAAAAAATCAAAATTTAAATAAAATTTTTTTTTTTTTTTTTTTAAGCGACTCACATTCATACATTTCCATTTTTATTATTTTTTTATTTTTTTATTTCTTTTTATTTTTGAATATACTGATTAAATCAAAAATCAATTGAAAACAACTTTTAAAATATTGATACTTGGAAAAGAAATAAATAAAAAAATTAATATTTTCATTTCATTTTTTTTTTTTGTTAACAATTATTTAATTTTATTTATTTTTAATATGGATTTACTATATAAAAATAGAGCTTTCAAAAAATACACACACAATGATATATAATATAAATTAAAAATGAATGAAATATTGGTAATTGGTTTAATTAATCCTTAAAGATTTAAATATGGGCAACAGCAGCAGCAGTTAATAAACCTGGAATTACAACGAGTGCAGCAGCATCTAAGAGAGCAGCATTATTGTTAGATTGAGTGCTTCCTACTGAAATTGAAGAAATTTGATTCTTTTGGACTGAGCTAACACTTGAGATTGATTGTAATGATTCTAAAATAATTATTATTATTTTTAAAAAAATAAAAATAATTTTATAAAATTAATTAATAATTTTATAAAATTAATTAATAATTTTATCATATTTTTTTTTTTTTTTTTTTTTATATTTTAATACTTACTGAATAACATTTTAGAATTTAGTTTAATAGTACAAAATATATTATAATTTAATGATTAGTTAAAAAAAAAAAAATATATCCTTTTATACTTTTTTTTTTTTTTCAAAATTTTTTTTTTTTTTTTTTTTTTATATATTTTTTTTTATTTATTATTAATAATAATAGATTATTAAAAGAAATCAAAAAACAGTTTATTACTTGATCTGTCATTTCAAAATCTTTAAGTATTTATCAAAAATTTTTTGATAAATTAAAAAAAAAAAAACCAATCTTTTTTTTTATCTCTTAATACTGTTTTTTATTAACAGATATTATTTATTTATTGTTTATATTAAAAAAAAAAAATTTAATTTTCTTTTTTATTTTTTTTTTTATTAAATTTAATAAATAATTATTGATAATTAATAAATATTAAATAGAAAAATAATTATTAAATTTATTGATTTTTGTTGTCATTATTATTAAATTTTTTTAATTTTTTTTTTTTTTTATTATCATTATTGTGGAATTTTATAAGAAACAAAAGCTTCTACTGCTTCAAATTCGGTTAAACCTAAATTATCATAAATTTTAGCGGTTTCACGATTTCTACATTCAGCACGAACCCAAAATTCTCTTTTATCAGTTCCAGGAAAAGCTGGAACATCTTTTTGAGATTGATGTTTAAAGATTGACATACGTTTTCTCATCAATTCGAAAGGAGACATTGGTACGGCCATTTCTATTCTTTCAGGTTCCCATTCTTGCCAAGCTCCACGATATAACCAAACTTGACATTCTTTCATCCAATCTTGAGTTTTCAAACGATCGATAGCCGATAGAATAGCTTTCAAACAAACTCTATGAGTACCATGTGGATCTGATAAATCACCAGCGGCGAAAATGATCTCTGGTTTGATTGATTCTAAAAACTGAACCATGATTTCAATGTCTTCCTCACCCAATGGTTTCTTTTTGACAGCACCAGTTTCGTAGAATGGTAAATCCAAGAAATGAATTCTATCAGGAGCCACACCAGCATAACGGGCACCAGCACGAGCCTCAGTTTTACGTATTAACCCTTTAATTAATTGAATCTCCTTTGAATCTGGTTGACCTGGTTTCTTGGTTTTAATGAATTCATTGACATTCTTTTCAATGGTATTCGATCTCTCCACTGATTCATTACCCAATGAAAAAAGTTTACTAAATTCACTAGCGAAATTTGCAAATCTAACAGCATCATCATCCCAAACTGCAATATTACCACTGGT